>NW_026290795.1:15000-65000 GCF_023373465.1 Oncorhynchus keta
TGAAAAGAGCATTCATGTGTGATCACTGGGGACAACATGAAGTCATAGACCACGTTCCATGTAGTCCGGCCTTTGACCTTCATAGACCACGTTCCATGTAGTCCGGCCTTTGACCTTCATAGACCACGTTCCATGTAGTCCGGCCTTTGACCTTCATAGACCACGTTCCATGGACAGTAGTGATGGAGTTGCACCCTAATAACCAGACAGGGTAGGAACCATAGTGTTGATCATTGTTTCCCATGTCAGAATGGATGAAAACATCCCTTAGACTGATGCAGATGAGTGCTTTTGTCACATGTAGGTCCTGTGTAGAGTTTTTGCGGTGTTGTTGTGCATCTTTGAGGGAAACAATTTTTGTACCAAGGTATGTTTTGAATTTGACTAAATATATGTTACACTAATGTAGATTGAAAGTGCTCAACTCCACTAACCCTATTGTCCTGCTCAACCTCCTGTCCTCCTGCTCTTCTTCCTGCCTACCTGCCCCTCCTCCTCCTGTCCTCCTGGCCTGCTCCTCCTCCTGCTCCTCCTCCTGTCCTCCTGCTCCTGTCCCCCTGGCCTGCTCCTCTTCCTGTCCTCCTGCTCCTCCTTCTCTCCCCCTGGCCTGCTCCTCTTCCTGTCCTCCTGTTCCTCCTCCTGTTCTCCTGATCCTCCTCCTGTCCTCCTGGCCTGCTCCTCCTCCTGTCCTCCTGGCCTGCTCCTGTCCCCCTGGCTTGCTCCTCTTCCTGTCCGCCTGCTCCTCCTCCTGTCCTGCTGGCCTGTTCCTCCTCCTGTTCTCCTGGCCTTCTCTTCCCCTCCTGCCCTGCCCTGCTCCTCCTCCCACCCCTCCTGCCCTGCCTTGCTCCTCCTCCTGTCCTCCTGCTTCTGTCCTTCTGTCTGGCTCCTCCTGCCCTGCCTTGCTCCTCCTCCTGTCCTCCTGCTTCTGTCCTTCTGTCTGGCTCCTCCTGCCCTGCCCTGCTCCTCCTCCTGTCCTCCTCCCCTGCTCCTCCTCCTGTCCTCCTCCCCTGCTCCTCCTCCTGTCCTGCTCCTCCTCCTGTGTTGTGCCCACTTTGACGTTAGTAGTTATCCCATATTTCCACTAATGTGGATGGTCAGAGGTAATGAAGCAGACAGGTTGTGTCCAGTCACACTGTGAACTGTGGGGCTGGATGGTCAGAGGTAATGAAGCAGACAGGTTGTGTCCAGTCACACTGTGAACTGTGGGGCTGGATGGTCAGAGGTTGAAGGCTGGAGCTGTTGGTTATTTGAGCTTTTTCTCTGCATTGTTTGGAAGGGCCAGTAAGCCAGCATTTCACTGTTTGTCTAAACCTGTTGTTTATGAAGCATGTGCCAAATATAATTAGATTTTTCCATTTGACAGGGCCCTTTTTGGGGGATGGGGAGTTGAAGATTTGATCTCTCTCTGTCTCTGTCTCTGTCTCTTGTCTCTGTCTCTGTCTCTGTCTCTCTCATCCCTCTCATCCCTCTCTCTCTCATCCCTCTCTCATCCCTCTCTCTCATCCCTCTCTCATCCCTCTCTCATTCCTCTCTTCCCTCTCTCATCCCTCTCTCTCATCCCTCTCATCCCTCTCTCATCCCTCTCTCATCCCTCTCTCTCATCCCCCTCTCTTCCCTCTCTCTTCCCTCTCTCATCCCTCTCTTCCCTCTCTCATCCCTCTCTCTCATCCCACTCTCTTCCCTCTCTCTTCCCTCTCTCATCCCTCTCTTCCCTCTCTCATCCCACTCTCATCCCTCTCTCATCCCTCTCTCATCCCTCTCTCTTCCCTCTCTCTTCCCTCTCTCATCCCTCTCTCTCATCCCTCTCTCTCATCCCTCTCTCATCCCTCTCTCATCCCTCTGTTACTCCAACTCTTCAGGATGTCACTGGATGTTCTCATCTGTGCTGCTCCATTACAATGTGATTGTCGTTTTGGTGATCCGTGAGACAGATGCCAACTAATTTGATCTTCATGACACGGTATTTAATGTTGATATTTCTGACGAGTTCAGGTCATCATTTTGATGTGTGATCTGCACTGACGTTGTATCAGTCGTTGGTTATTTGGCTGTTTTGAAATTCGACAATGGGCTCTCGCAATTCTGGAAATGGAAATGTGTGTCGTGTGGTTGTTGGAAAAACAACAAGAACAAGAACAAAAACCTCCTAAGAAAATGAATGAAAAATAAAGTAGAGACAGAATGTTCCAGAATGTTCCAGAATGTTCCAGAATGTTCCAGGTCCATTTGCGCTGACGACAAAGTCAGTCAGTCAGTGGTAACATTAGTCAGCCAGCTCCAATTTCAGCCCATTTGAAATTTTTTATAGTTTCAACAGCATAATGACCACTGAGTCTGACACGACTGGCGCTGATCATCTAGGCATCAGTGATATCACTGGACATCTAGGCTGCGTCCCAAATAGCCCTCTATTTCCCTTTATAGTGCACGAAGACACATTTCAGTTGAATGCATTCAGTTGTACAACTGACTAGGTATCCCCCTTTCCCTTTACTGTTGATCAAACCCTCTGGGAGTCCGGAGCCATTTGGACCGCAGCCTCAGAGAGACAGGGATCCATTAGTAGACAGACCAGGGTAATTGGACGTTACACAGCAGGATACAGAGTGAAGCACTAAACACTCAACATAGGTGACAACGATACCAGAAACAAAATGACTTAAAATATATATTTATATTTAACCAGGCAAGTCAGTTAAGAACAAATTCTTATTTACAATAACGGCCTACCGGGGAAGAGTGGGTTAACTGCCTGTTCAGGGGCAGAACAACAGATTTTTACCTTGTCAGCTTAGGGATTCGATCCAGCAACCTTTCAGTTACTGGCCCAACGCTTTAACTACTAGGCTACCTGCCGCCCCTCTAACCACTAATCTACCTGCCGCCCCTCTAACCACTAATCTACCTGCCGCCCCTCTAACCACTAATCTACCTGCCACCCCTCTAACCACTAGGCTACCTGCTGCCCCTCTAACCACTAGGCTACCTGCCACCCCTCTAACCACTAGTCTACCTGCCACCCTCTAACCACTAGGCTACCTGCTGCCCCTCTAAACACTAGGGCCACCCCTCTAACCACTAGGATACCTGCCGCCCTCTAACCACTAGGCTACCTGCGCCCCTCTAACCACTAATCTACCTGCCGCCCTCTAACCACTAATCTACCTGCCGCCCTCTAACCACTAGGCTACCTGCCGCCCCTCTAACCACTAATCTACCTGCCGCCCCTCTAACCACTAATCTACCTGCCGCCCCCCTAACCACTAGGCTACCTGCCGCCCTCTAACCACTAATCTACCTGCCGCCCTCTAACCACTAGGCTACCTGCCGCCCTCTAACCACCCCTCTAACCACTAGGTACCTGCCGCCCTCTAACCACTAGGTACCTGCCGCCCCTCAACCACTAATCTACCTGCACCTCTAACCACACTTACCTGCCACCTCTTCTACCACTAGGAAGCCTGCCGCCCTCTAACCATCAGGCTACTCAAGCCGTTTCTCTAACCACCTACCTACGCCTTGCAACCACGCTAATCTACACTCAGCACTTTCTCTGTCCACTAGGCTACCTGCCACCCCTCTAACCACTAGGCTACCTGCCGCCCTCTAATCCACTAGGCTACTTTAGCCGCTCTTCTAACCACTGGGCTACTCTGCCGCTTCTTCTAACCACTAGGCTACCTGCCGCCCTCTAACCACTAGGCTGCCTGCCGCTCCTCTAACCACTAGGCTACCTGTCGCCCTCTAACCACTAATCTACCTGCCGCCCTCTAACCACTAGGCTACCTGCCGCTTCTCTAACCACTAGGCTACCTGCCGCCCTCTAACCACTAGTCTACCTGCCGCCCCTCTAACCACTAGATCTACCTGCCACCCTCTAACCACTAGGCTACCTGCCGCCTCTCTAACCACTAATCTACCTGCCGCCCTCTAACCACTAGTCTACCTGCCGCCCCTCTAACCACTAATCTACCTGTCGCTCCTCTAACCACTAATCTACCTGCCGCCCCTCTAACCACTAGGCTACCTGCCGCCCTCTAACCACTAATCTACCTGCCGCCTCTAACCACTAGGCTACCTGCCACCCCTCTAACCACTAGGCTACCTGCCGCCCTCTAACCACTAGGCTACCTGCTCGCCCTCTAACCACTAGGCTACCTGCCGCCTTCTAACCACTAGGCTACCTGCCGCCTCTCTAACCACTAGGCTACCTGCCGCTCCTCTAACCACTAGTCTACCTGTCGCCCCTCTAACCACTAATCTACCTGCCGCCCCTCTAACCACTAGGCTACCTGCCGCCCCTCTAACCACTAGGCTACCTGCCGCCCCTCTAACCACTAGTCTACCTGCCGCCCCTCTAACCACTAATCTACCTGCCACCCCTCTAACCACTAGGCTACCTGCCGCCCCTCTAACCACTAGATCTACCTGCCGCCCCTCTAACCACTAGTCTACCTGCCGCCCCTCTAACCACTAGTCTACCTGTCGCCCCTCTAACCACTAGTCTACCTGCCGCCCCTCTAACCACTAGGCTACCTGCCGCCCCTCTAACCACTAGGCTACCTGCCGCCCTCTAGACCACTACAATGCTACCTGCCGCCCTCTAACCACTAGGCTACCTGCTTCGCATTTTCTAACCACTAGGCCACCTGTCTAACCACTAGGCTACCTGCCGCCCACTAGACCACCAGGGCTACCTGCCCCAACTCTAACCACTCAGGGCTACCTGCCGCCTCCCCTGACCAACCACTCAGGCTACCTGCTCTAACCACTAATCCCCCTCTACACTCTAACCACTACAGGCTACCTGCCTCGCCACTCTAACCACTAGGCTTACCTGCCCCCTCTAACCACTGAATTACCTAGCCGCCTCTCAAGCTGCCTTCCCGCCCCCTAACCTAATAGGCTACTCTGCGCTACTCTCTAACCACTAGGCTCTGCCGCTCTCTCTCACTTAACCACTAGACTACCTGTCGCCCTAACCACCTATACATTTAGATTATTTGCCGCTCTAACCCTAGGCTACCTGCCGCCTCTAACCACTAGGCTACCTGCCGCCCTCTAAACACTAATCTACCTGTGTCACTTCTAACCACTAATTCCACTTGCCGCCTTTCTAACCACTAATCTACCTGTCGCCCCTCTAACCACTAATCTACCTACTGCGCTTCTAACTCACTTAATCTACTTGCCGCTCTTCTAACTACTTAGTCTACACTTGCCGCCTTCTAACTCACTAATCTACTTGCTGCCTTCTAACCACTAATATCTACCTGTCGCCTTCTAACCACTAAGTCTACTTGCTGCTTTCTAAACACTTACTCTACTTGCCGCCCTTCTAACCACTACATCTACCTGCCGCCTCTCTAACCATCTACTCTACTTGCCGCTTCTCTAACCACTAATCTACTCTGCCGCTCCTCTAACCACTAATCTACTCTGCTGCCCTCTAACCACTAGTCTACCTGCAGCGCCTCTAACCACTAATCTACCTTCCGCCTCTCTAACCACTAACTCTACCTGCCGCCTCCTCTAACCACTAATCTACCTGCCACTTCTCTAACCACTAGGCTACTCTGCCACTCTCTAACCACTAGGCTACCTGCCGCCCTCTAACCACTAATCTACCTGCCGCCCTCTAACCACTAATCTACCTGCCGCCCTCTAACCACTAGGCTACCTGCCACCTCTCTAACCACTAGGCTACCTTGCCGCCCTCTAACCACTAGGCTACCTGCCGCCCTCTAACCACTAGGCTACCTGCCGCCCTTCTAACCACTAGGCTACCTGCCGCCCTCTAACCACTAGGCTACCTGCCGCTCCTTCTAACCACTAGGCTACCTGTCGCCCTCTAACCACTAATCTACCTGCCGCCTCTAACCACTAGGGCTACCTGCCGCCCCTCTAACCACTAGGCTACCTGCCGCCCTCTAACCACTAGTCTACCTGCCGCCTCTAACCACTAATCTACCTGCCACCCCTCTAACCACTAGGCTACCTGCCGCCTTCTAACCACTAATCTACCTGCCGCCCCTCTAACCACTAGTCTACCTGCCGCTCCTTCTAACCACTAGGCTACCTGTCGCCTCTCTACACTCTAACTACTAGACTACTGCCATTTCTAGTTTCTAACCACTAGACTACTGCCGCTCTCTCTACACTTCTAACCACTAGACTACCTGCGCTTCTACACTTCTGAATTACTAGACTACTTCTGCCGCTTTCTCTACACTTAACTACTAGTGACTACCTGCCGCTTCACCACTAGGGCTAACTGCCTCTCTAATTACTAGGCTACCTGCCTCCTCTAACCACTAGACTACCTGCCTCCTTCTAACCACTAGGCTACCTGCCTCCTCTAACCACTCTACACTCTAATTACTAGGCTACCTGCCTCCTCTAACCACTAGACTACCTGCCGCTCCTTCACACTAATTACTAGGCTACCTGCCTCCTCTAACCACTAGACTAACCTCTAAGGCTACCTGCCTCCCTAAGACTCTAACCACTAGGCTACCTGCCTCCTCTAACCACTAGACTACCTGCCTCCTTCTAATTACTCAGGCTACCTGCCTCCTCTAACTAACTAGACTACATTTGCTGCTCCACTCTAACCACTAGGGCTACCTGCGCTTCCTTTAACCACTTTAGGGCTACTCTGCCTTCCCTCTAACTTCTAACCATAGGCTACCTGCCACCCCTCTAACCACTAATCTACCTGCCGCCTCTAACCACTCTCCCCCGCCCTCTAACCACTAGTCTACCTGCCGCCCTCTAACCACTAGGCTACTCTGCTGCCTCCCCTCTAACCACTAACCACTAGGCCACCTGCTCTCACTTCTTAACCACTAGGCTACCTGCCGCTTCCTCTAACCACTAATCTACCTGCCGCCTACACTCTAACCACTAGACTACCGTCGCCTCCTCCTCTAACCACTAGTCTACCTGCCGCCCCTCCCCCTCTACACCTCTAACCACTAATCTACCTGCCTCCTCTAACCACTAGGCCACCTGCCTCCTCTACACTCTAACCACTAGGCTACCTGCCGCCTCCTCCTCTAGCACTCTAACCACTAGGCTACCTGCCGCTCTACTAACCACTAGGCTACCTGTCAGCCTCTCTATACGTGAACCACTAGGCTACCTGCCACTCCTCTACACTCTAACCATAATAGGGCTACCTGCCGCCTCCTCCTCTACACTCTAACGACTTAGCTACCTGCCTCTACACTCTAACCACTAGGCTACCTGCCGCCCCCTCTACACTCTAACCACTAGACTACCTGCCGCCTCTCTGGCAGCACTCTAACTACTAGGCTACTCTGCCGCTTCTACACTCTAACCACGATTACCTGCCGCTCCTCTACACTCTAACTACTAGACTACCTGTCGCTTCTACACTCTAACTACTAGACTACTTGCTGCCTCTCTATGACTCTAATCCACTAGGCTACTGCCTCTAACCTCCCCTCTACACTCTAACCACTAGGCTACTCTGCCGCCTCCCCTACACTCTAACCACTAGGCTACCTGCCTCCTCCCCTCTAACCACTAGGCTACCTGCTCCTCCTCTAACCACTAGGCTACCACTAGACTACTCTGCCGCTAGGGCTACCTGCTCACTCTAACCATTAGGGCTACCTGCTCCTCCTAACCACTAGGCTACCTGCCCTCTAACCACTCAGGACTACCTGCCCTCCCACTACACTCTAACCACTAGGGCTACCTGCCGCTCTACACTCTAACCACTAGACTACCTGCCGCTCCCCTACACTCTAACCACTAGGCTACCCTGCTGCCTCTCCCTCTACACTTCTGCAACCACTAGGCTACTCAGGTCAGCCTCTCACTTCTAACCACTTTTTTTAAGGCTACCTCCGCCTCCTCTGCCACTTCTAACTACTAGGCTACCTGCCACCTCTACACTCTAACCACTAGACTACCTGCCGCCTCTACACTCTAACCACTAGGCTTCCTGCCGCCTCCCCTCTTACACTCTAACCACTAGGCTACCTGCCCTCTACACTTGCAGAATCCACTAGGTTACTCTGCCTCTCTACACTCTAACCACTAGGCATCTTGCCTCCTCACACTCTAACCACTAGTCTACTTGCCGCCCTCTAACCACTAGGCTACCTGCCGCCTCTCTAACTCACTAATCTACCTGCCGCCTCTCTAACCACTAGTCTACCTGCCGCCCTCTAACCACTAATCTACCTGCCACCCCTCTAACCACTAGGCTACCTGCCGCCCCTCTAACCACTAATCTACCTGCCGCCCCTCTAACCACTAGTCTACCTGCCGCTCCTCTAACCACTAGGCTACCTGTCGCCCTTCTAACCACTAGTCTACCTGCCGCCCCTCTAACCACTAATCTACCTGTCGACCCTCTAACCACTAATCTACCTGCCGCCCTCTAACCACTAGGCTACCTGCCGCCCCTCTAACCACTAATCTACCTGCCGCCCTCTAACCACTAGGCTACCTGCCGCTCCTCTAACCACTAGGCTACCTGCCGCTCTTCTAACCACTAGGCTACCTGCCGCCCTCTAACCACTAGGCTACCTGCCGCTCCTCTAACCACTAGGCTACCTGCCGCCTCTAACCACTAATCTACCTGCCGCTCCTCTAACCACTAGGCTACCTGTCGCCTCTAACCACTAGTCTACCTGCCGCCCTCTAACCACTAATCTACTCTGCCGCCCTCTAACCACTAGTCTACCTGCCGCCTCTCTAACCACTAGGCTACCTGCCGCCTCTCTAACCACTAGGCTACCTGCCGCCCTTCTAACCACTAGGCTACCTGTCGCCCTTCTAACCACTAGGCTACCTGCCGCCCTCTAACCACTAGGCTACCTGCCGCTCCTCTAACCACTAGGCTACTTGTCGCCCTCTAACCACTAATCTACCTGCCACTCCTCTAACCACTAGGCTACCTGCCGCTCCTCTAACCACTAGTCTACCTGCCGCCCTCTAACCACTAGTCTACCTGCCGCCCCTCTAACCACTAATCTACCTGCCGCCCTTCTAACTCACTAATCTACTTGCCGCTTCTCTAACCACTAATCTACCTGCCGCCTCTCTAACCACTAATCTACCTGCCGCCTCCCTACACTCTAACCACTAGGCTACCTGTCAGTCCCCTCTACACTCTCACCACTAGACTACCTGCCGCCTCCCCCTACACTCTAACTTCACTAGACTACCTGCCGCCTCCCCTACACTCTAACCACTAATCTACCTGCCGCCCCTCTACACTCTAACCACTAGGCTACCTGTCCGCCCTCCCCTCTACACTCTAACCACTAATCTACCTGCCGCCCTCTAACCACTAATCTACCTGCCGCCCCTCTAACCACTAGTCTACCTGCCGCCCCCTCTAACCACTAATCTATTTGCCGCCCTCTAACCACTAATCTACCTGCCCCTCTAACCACTAGACTACCTGCTCGCCTCTAACCACTAGATCTACCTGCCGCCCTCTAACCACCACTAATCTACCTGCCGCCCCTCTAACCACTAGGCTACCTGCCGCCCTCTAACCACTAATCTACCTGGCCCCTAACCACTAATCTCCCCTGCCACCCTCTAACCACTAGGCTACCTGCCGTCCTCTAACCACCAGGCTACCTGCCGCACTCTAACCACTAATCTACCTGCCGCCCCTCTAACCACTAATCTACCTGCCGCCCTCACCACTAGGCTACCTGCCTCCTCACCCCTCTAACCACTAGGCTACCTGCCGCTACACTCTAACCACTAGGCTACCTGCCGCCCCTCTAACACTAATCTACCTAGGCTACCCTGCAATCTACCTCCCGCCCCTCTAACCACTAGTCTACCTTTCCGCCCCTCTAACCACTAGGCTACCTGCCGCCCCTCTAACCACTAATCTACCTGCCACCCCTCTAACCACTAATCTACCTGCCACACTCTAACCACTCAGGCTACCTGCCGCCCCTCTAACCACTAGGCTACCTGCCGCCCCTCTAACCACTAATCTACCTGCCGCCCTCTAACCACTAATCTACCTGCCGCCCTCTAACCACTAGGCTACCTGCCACCCTCTAACCACTAGGCTACCTGCCGCCCTCTAACCACTAGGCTACCTGCCGCCCCTCTAACCACTAGGCTACCTGCTGCCCTTCTAACCACTAGGCTACTCTGCCGCCCCTCTAACCACTAGGCTACCTGCCGCTACACTCTAACCACTAGGCTACCTGTCGCCCTCTACACTCTAACCACTAGGCTACCTGTCCCCTCTAACCACTAGTCTACCTGCCGCCCTCCTACACTCTAACCACTATCTACCTGCCGCCTCTTAACCACTAATCACTGCCGCCCTAACCACTCAGGCTACCTGCCGCCTCTACACTCTAACCACTAGGCTACCTGCCGCCCCCTCTAACCACTAGGCTACCTGTCCCTCTAACTACCAGGCTACCTGCCGCCCCTCTAACCACTAGGCTACCTGCCTCCTCTCCTAACCACTAGGCTACCTGCCAGCCCCTCTAACCACTAGGCTACCTGCCGCCCTCTTAAACACTAATCTACCTGCCGCCTCTAACGACTAGCTACCTGCCGCCCTCTAACCACTAGATCTACCTGCCGCCCCTCTGACATCCTAACTAATAGACTACCTGCCGCCCTAACCACTAATCTAATCCACTAGGCTAACCACTAGTCTACCTGCCGCCTACCCTCTAACCACTAGGCACCTGCCTCCTCCGCCTACACTCTAACCACTAGGCTACCTGCCGCCTCTACACTCTAACCATCAGGCTACCTGCCTCCCCTCTAACACTCTCACCTAGGGCGCCTCTAACCACTAATCTACCTGCGCCCCTCTAACCACTAATCTACTGCCGCCTCTACACCACTAATCTACTCTGCCGCCCCTAACTACTAGACTACCTGCCGCCTCTAACACTAGTCTACCTAGCCGCCTCTAACCACTAATCTACCTTCCGCCTCTAACCACTAATCTACCCCTCTAACCACTAATCTACCTGCCACCCTCAACCACTAGGCTACCTGCCGCCTCTAACCACTAGGCTACCTGCCGCCTCTAACCACTAGTCTACCTGCCGCCCTCTAACCACCTACACTCTAACCACTAGGCTACCTGCCGCCCTCTAACCACTAATCTACCTGCCGCTTCCCCCTCTAACCACTAGGCTACCTGCCGCTCCTCTAACCACTAGGCTACCTGTCGCCCCTCTAACCACCAGTCTGGCCTGCCGCCCTCTAACCACTAATTACCTGTCAACCCCAACCACTAATCTACCTGCCGCCCTCTAACCACTAGGCTACCTGCCTCCTCCCTCTAACCACTAGGCTACCTGCCGCCCTCTAACCACTAATCTACCTCTCTCTAACCACTAGGCTACCTGCCTCTAACCACTAGGCTACCTGCTCTAACCACTAGGCTACCTGCCGCCCCTCTAACCACCAGGCTACCTGCCGCCCACTAACCACTAGGCTACCTGCCGCTCCTCTAAACACTAACTACTGGCTAACCTCTAATCTACCTCCCACACTCTAACCACTAGGCTACCTGTCGCCCTCTAACCACTAGACTACCTGCCGCTCTACACTCTAACCACTAATCTACCTGCCGCCCCTCTAACCACTAGGCTACCTGCCGCCCTCTAACCACTAGGCTTCCTGCCGCCTCTAACCACTAGGCTACACTCTAACCACTAGGCTACCTGTCGCCTCTACTTAACCACTAGGCTACCTGCCGCCCCTCTAACCACTAGGCTACCTGCCGCCCTCTAACCACTAGGCTACCTGTCGCCTCTAACCACTAGGCTACCTGCCGCCCCAACCACCAGGCTACCTGCCGATCCTCTCTAACCACTAGGCTACCTGCCGCCCTCTAACCACTAGGCTACCTGCCGCCCCTCTAAACACTAATCTACCTGCCGCCCTCTAACCACTAATCTACCTGCCGCCCTCTAACCACTAATATACCTGCCGCCCTCTAACCACTAATCTACCTGCCGCCCCTCTAACCACTAATCTACCTGCCGCCCCTCTAACCACTAGTCTACCTGCCGCCTCTAACCACTAATCTACCTGCCGCCTCTAACCACTAATCTACCTGCCGCCCTCTAACCACTAGTCTACCTGCCGCCCTCTAAACACTAATCTACCTGCCGCCCCTCTAACCACTAATCTACCTGCCGCCCTCTAACCACTAATCTACCTGCCGCCCCTCTAACCACTAATCTACCTGCCGCCCCTCTAACCACTAATCTACCTGCCGCCCTCTAACCACTAGTCTACCTGCCGCCCCTCTAACCACTAATCTACCTTCCGCCCTCTAACCACTAATCTACTCTGCCGCCCCTCTAACCACTAATCTACCTGCCACCTCCCTCTAACCACTAGGCTACCTGCCGCCTCTAACCACTAGGCTACCTGCCGCCCTCTAACCACTAGTCTACCTGCCGCCCCTCTAACCACTAATCTACCTGCCACCCTCTAACCACTAGGCTACCTGCCGCCCTCTAACCACTAATCTACCTGCCACCCTCTAACCACTAGTCTACCTGCCGCTCCTCTAACCACTAGGCTACCTGTCGCCCCTCTAACCACCAGTCTACCTGCCGCCCTCTAACCACTAATCTACCTGTCAACCCTCTAACCACTAATCTACCTGCCGCCCTCTAACCACTAGGCTACCTGCCGCCCCTCTAACCACTAGGCTACCTGCCGCCCTCTAACCACTAATCTACCTGCCGCCCTCTAACCACTAGGCTACCTGCCGCTCCTCTAACCACTAGGCTACCAGCTCTAACCACTAGGCTACCTGCCGCCCCTCTAACCACTAGGCTACCTGCCGCCCTCTAACCACTAGGCTACCTGCCGCTCCTCTAACCACTAGGCTACCTGCCTAACCACTAATCTACCTGCCGCACCTCTAACCACTAGGCTACCTGTCGCCCCCTCTAACCACTAGTCTACCTGCCTCCCCTCTAACCACCTAAAATCTCCCTGCCGCCCCTCTAACCACTAATCTACCTGCCGCTCCTCTAACCACTAGGCTACCTGCCGCCCTCTAACCACTAGGCTACCTGCCGCCTCTAACCACTAGGCTACCTGTCGCCCCTCTAACCACTAGGCTACCTGCCGCCCCTCTAACCACTAGGCTACCTGCCGCTCCTCTAACCACTAGGCTACCTGCCGCCCTCTAACCACTAGGCTACCTGCCGCCCCTCTAAACACTAATCTAGCCGCCCCTCTAACCACTAATCTACCTGCCGCCCTCTAACCACTAATCTACCTGCCGCCCCCTCTAACCACTAATCTACCTGCCGCCCTCTAACCACTAATCTACCTGCCGCCCCTCTAACCACTAGTCTACCTGCCGCCCCTCTAACCACTAATCTACCTGCCGCCCTCTAACCACTAATCTACCTGCCGCCCCTCTAACCACTAGTCTACCTGCCGCCCCTCTAAACACTAATCTACCTGCGCCCTCTAACCACTAATCTACCTGCCGCCCTCTAACCACTAATCTACCTGCCGCCCCTCTAACCACTAATCTACCTGCCGCCCTCTAACCACTAATCTACCTGCCGCCCCTCTAACCACTAGTCTACCTGCCGCCCCTCTAACCACTAATCTACCTTCCGCCCCTCTAACCACTAATCTACCTGCCGCCCCTCTAACCACTTTTTTATTTTTTTTTTTTATTTCACCTTTATTTAACCAGGTAGGCTAGTTGAGAACAAGTTCTCATTTGCAACTGCGACCTGGCCAAGATAAAAAGCATAGCAGTGTGAACAGACAACACAGAGTTACACATGGAGTAAACAATTAACTAGTCAATAACACAGTAGAAAAAAATGGGCAATCTATATACAATGTGTGCAAAAGGCATGAGGAGGTAGGCGAATAATACAATTTTGCAGATTAACACTGGAGTGATAAATGATCAGATGGGCATGTACAGGTAGAGATATTGGTGATATTGGTGTGCAAAAGAGCAGAAAAGTAAATAAATAAAAACAGTATAAAAACAGTATGGGAATGAGGCAGGTGAATAAGGGTGAGCTATTTACCTATAGACTATGTACAGCTGCAGCGATCGGTTAGCTGCTCGGATAGCTGATGTTTGAAGTTGGTGAGGGAGATAAAAGTCTCCAACTTCAGCGATTTTTGCAATTCGTTCCAGTCACAGGCAGCAGAGTACTGGAACGAAAAGGCGGCCAAATGAGGTGTTGGCTTTAGGGATGATCAGTGAGATACACCTGCTGGAGCGCGTGCTACGGATGGGTGTTGCCATCGTGACCAGTGAACTGAGATAAGGCGGAGCTTTACCTAGCATGGACTTGTAAATGACCTGGAGCCAGTGGGTCTGGCGACGAATATGTAGTGAGGGCCAGCCGACTAGAGCATACAAGTCGCAGTGGTGGGTGGTATAAGGTGCTTTAGTGACAAAACGGATGGCACTGTGATAGACTGCATCCAGTTTGCTGAGTAGAGTGTTGGAAGCCATTTTGTAGATGACATCGCCGGAAGTCGAGGATCGGTAGGATAGTCAGTTTTACTAGGGTAAGCTTGGCAGCGTGAGTGAAGGAGGCTTTGTTGCGGAATAGAAAGCCGACTCTGGATTTGATTTTTGATTGGAGATGTTTGATGTGAGTCTGGAAGGAGAGTTTGCAGTCTAGCCAGACACCTAGGTACTTATAGATGTCCACATATTCAAGGTTGGAACCATCCAGGGTGGTGATGCTAGTCGGGCATGCAGGTGCAGGCAGCGATCGGTTGAAAAGCATGCATTTGGTTTTACTCGCGTTTAAGAGCAGTTGGAGGCCACGGAAGGAGTGCTGTATGGCATTGAAGCTCGTTTGAGGTTTGATAGCACAGTGTCCAATGACGGGCCGAAAGTATATAGAATGGTGTCGTCTGCGTAGAGGTGGATCAGGGAATCGCCCGCAGCAAGAGCAACATCATTGATATACAGAGAAAAGAGTCGGCCCGAGAATTGAACCCTGTGGCACCCCCATAGAGACTGCCAGAGGACCGGACAGCATGCCCTCTGATTTGACACACTGAACTCTGTCTGCAAAGTAATTGGTGAACCAGGCAAGGCAGTCATCCGAAAAACCGAGGCTGTTGAGTCTGCCGATAAGAATTTGGTGATTGACAGAGTCGAAAGCCTTGGCGAGGTCGATGAAGACGGCTGCACAGTACTGTCTTTTATCGATGGCGGTTATGATATCATTTAGTACCTTGAGTGTGGCTGAGGTGCACCCGTGACCGGCTCGGAAACCAGATTGCACAGCGGAGAAGGTGCGGTGGGATTCGAGATGGTCAGTGACCTGTTTGTTGACTTGGCTTTCGAAGACCTTAGATAGGCAGGGCAGGATGGATATAGGTCTATAGCAGTTTGGGTCCAGGGTGTCTCCTCCTTTGAAGAGGGGGATGACTGCGGCAGCTTTCCAATCCTTGGGGATCTCAGACGATATGAAAGAGAGGTTGAACAGGCTGGTAATAGGGGTTGCGACAATGGCGGCAGATAGTTTCAGAAATAGCGGGTCCAGATTGTCAAGCCCAGCTGATTTTGTACGGGTCCAGGTTTTTGCAGCTCTTTCAGAACATCTGCTATCTGGATTTGGGTAAAGGAGAACCTGGAGAGGCTTGGGTGAGGAACTACGGGGGCGGAGCTGTTGGCCGAGGTTGGAGTAGCCAGGCGGAAGGCATGGCCAGCCGTTGAAGTGCTTATTGAAGTTTTCGATAATCATGGATTTATCGGTGGAGACCGTGTTTCCTAGCCTCAGTGCAGTGGGCAGCTGGGAGGAGGTGCTCTTGTTCTCCATGGACTTCACAGTGTCCCAGAACTTTTTGGAGTTGGAGCTACAGGATGCAAACTTTTGCCTGAAGAAGCTGGCCTTAGCTTTCCTGACTGACTGCGTGTATTGGTTCCTGACTTCCCTGAACAGTTGCATATCACGGGGCTATTCGATGCTATTGCTAATCTACCTGCCACCCTCTAACCACTAGGCTACCTGCCGCCCCTCTAACCACTAGGCTACCTGCCGCCCTCTAACCACTAATCTACCTGCCGCCCTCTAACCACTAATCTACCTGCCGCCCCTCTAACCACTAGGCTACCACCCCCTCTAACCACTAGGCTACCTGCCGCCTCTAACCACTAGGCTACCTGCCGCCCTCTAACCACTAGGCTACCTGCCGCCTTCTAACCACTAGGCTACCTGCCGCCCCTCTAACCACTAGGCTACCTGCCGCTCCTCTAACCACTAGGCTACCTGTCACCCCTCTAACCACTAATCTACCTGCCGCCCCTCTAACCACTAGGCTACCTGCCGCCCTCTAACCACTAGGCTACCTGCCGCCCTCTAACCACTAGTCTACCTGCCTCCCCTCTAACCACTAATCTACCTGCCACCCCTCTAACCACTAGGCTACCTGCCGCCCTCTAACCACTAATCTACCTGCCGCCCCTCTAACCACTAGTCTACCTGCCGCTCCTCTAACCACTGCCGCCCTCTAACCACTAATCTACCTGCCGCCCCTCTAACCACTAATCTACCTGCCGCCCCTCTAACCACTAATCTACCTGCCACCCCTCTAACCACTAGGCTACCTGCTGCCCCTCTAACCACTAGGCTACCTGCCACCCCTCTAACCACTAGTCTACCTGCCACCCCTCTAACCACTAGGCTACCTGCTGCCCCTCTAAACACTAGGCTACCTGCCACCCCTCTAACCACTAGGATACCTGCCGCCCCTCTAACCACTAGGCTACCTGCCGCCCCTCTAACCACTAATCTACCTGCCGCCCCTCTAACCACTAATCTACCTGCCGCCCCTCTAACCACTAGGCTACCTGCCGCCCCTCTAACCACTAATCTACCTGCCGCCCCTCTAACCACTAATCTACCTGCCGCCCCCCTAACCACTAGGCTACCTGCCGCCCCTCTAACCACTAATCTACCTGCCGCCCCTCTAACCACTAGGCTACCTGCCGCCCCTCTAACCACTAGGGTACCTGCCGCCCCTCTAACCACTAGGGTACCTGCCGCCCCTCTAACCACTAGGGTACCTGCCGCCCCAGCTGACATCATGTCAGTGATTCTCTCGTTAACACAGGTGTGAGTGTTGACGAGGACAAGGCTGGAGATCACTCTGTCATGCAGATTGAGTTTGAATAACAGACTGGAAGCTACAAAAGGAGAGTGGTGCTTGGAATCATTGTTCTTCCTCTGTCAAACCATGGTTATCTTCAAGGAAACACGTGCCATAATCATTGCTTTGCACAAAAAGGGCTTCACAGGCAAGGATACGGCTGCAAGTAAAATTGCACCTAAATCAACCATTTATCGGATCATCAAGAACTTCAAGGAGAGCGGTTCAATTGTTGTGAAGAAGGCTTCAGGGCGCCCAAGAAAGTCCAGCAAGCGCCAGGACCGTCTCCTAAAGTTGATTCAGCAGCGAGATCGGGGCACCACCAGTACAGAGCTTGCTCAGGAATGGCTGCAGGCAGGTGTGAATGCATCTGCACACACAGTGAGACAAAGACTTTTGGAGGATGGCCTGGTGTCAAAAAGGGCAGCAAAGAAGCCACTTCTCTCCAGGAAAAACATCAGGGACAGACTGATATTCTGCAAAAGGTACAGGGATTGGACTGCTGAGGACTGGGGTGATTCTTGCATTGATTATGCAAGAATGGGCTGCCATCAGTCAGGATGTGGCCCAGAAGTTAATTGACAGCATGCCATCAGTCAGGATGTGGCCCAGAAGTTAATTGACAGCATGCCATCAGTCAGGATGTGGCCCAGAAGTTAATTGACAGCATGCCATCAGTCAGGATGTGGCCCAGAAGTTAATTGACAACATGCCATCAGTCAGGATGTGGCCCAGAAGTTAATTGACAGCATGCATTCAGTCAGGATGTGGCCCAGAAGTTAATTGACAGCATGCATTCAGTCAGGATGTGGCCCAGAAGTTAATTGACAGCATGCCATCAGTCAGGATGTGGCCCAGAAGTTAATTGACAGCATGCCATCAGTCAG
This sequence comes from Oncorhynchus keta, assembly GCF_023373465.1. Lineage (NCBI taxonomy): Eukaryota > Metazoa > Chordata > Actinopteri > Salmoniformes > Salmonidae > Oncorhynchus > Oncorhynchus keta. Next base: position 33,051 of record NW_026290795.1, read on the forward strand.
GATGTGGCCCAGAAGTTAATTGACAGCATGCATTCAGTCAGGATGTGGCCCAGAAGTTAATTGACAGCATGCCATCAGTCAGGATGTGGCCCAGAAGTTAATTGACAGCATGCCATCAGTCAGGATGTGGCCCAGAAGTTAATTGACAGCATGCCATCAGTCAGGATGTGGCCCAGAAGTTAATTGACAGCATGCATTCAGTCAGGATGTGGCCCAGAAGTTAATTGACAGCATGCCATCAGTCAGGATGTGGCCCAGAAGTTAATTGACAGCATGCCATCAGTCAGGATGTGGCCCAGAAGTTAATTGACAGCATGCATTCAGTCAGGATGTGGCCCAGAAGTTAATTGACAGCATGCCATCAGTCAGGATGTGGCCCAGAAGTTAATTGACAACATGCCATCAGTCAGGATGTGGCCCAGAAGTTAATTGACAGCATGCCATCAGTCAGGATGTGGCCCAGAAGTTAATTGACAACATGCCATCAGTCAGATGTGGCCCAGAAGTTAATTGACAGCATGCCATCAGTCAGGATGTGGCCCAGAAGTTAATTGACAGCATGCCATCAGTCAGGATGTGGCCCAGAAGTTAATTGACAGCATGCATTCAGTCAGGATGTGGCCCAGAAGTTAATTGACAGCATGCCATCAGTCAGGATGTGGCCCAGAAGTTAATTGACAGCATGCCATCAGTCAGGATGTGGCCCAGAAGTTAATTGACAGCATGCATTCAGTCAGGATGTGGCCCAGAAGTTAATTGACAGCATGCCATCAGTCAGGATGTGGCCCAGAAGGTAATTGACAGCATGCCATCAGTCAGGATGTGGCCCAGGTTAATTGACAGCATGCCATCAGTCAGGATGTGGCCCAGAAGTTAATTGACAGCATGCATTCAGTCAGGATGTGGCCCAGAAGTTAATTGACAGCATGCCAGGGTGGATGATGGAGGTCTTGAAAAGAAGGGTCAACACTGCAAATATTGACTCTTTGCATCAACTTCATGTAATTGTTAGTAAAAGCCTGGCGACACTTGTGAAATGTTTTAAAATGTATTTTAATTTAACTAGGCAAATCAGTTAAGAACAAATTCTTATTTTCAATGACGGCCAATGAACAGTGGGTTAACTGCCTGTTCAGGGGCAGAACGACAGATTTGTACCTTGTCAGCTCGGGGTTTGAACTTGCAACCTTCCGGTTACTAGTCCAACGCTCTAACCACTAGTCTACCCTGGCGCCCCTACACTCTAACCACTAGGCTACCCTGGCGCCTCTACACTCTAACCACTAGGCTACCCTGGCGCCTCTACACTCTAACCACTAGGCTACCCTGGCGCCTCTACACTCTAACCACTAGGCTACCCTGGCGCCTCTACACTCTAACCACTAGGCTACCCTGGCGCCTCTACACACTAACCACTAGGCTACCCTGGCGCCTCTACACTCTAACCACTAGGCTACCCTGGCGCCTCTACACTCTAACCACTAGGCTACCCTGGCGCCTCTACACTCTAACCACTAGGCTACCCTGGCGCCTCTACACACTAACCACTAGGCTACCCTGGCGCCTCTACACTCTAACCACTAGGCTACCCTGGCGCCTCTACACTCTAACCACTAGGCTACCCTGGCGCCTCTACACACTAACCACTAGGCTACCCTGGCGCCTCTACACTCTAACCACTAGGCTACCCTGGCGCCTCTACACTCTAACCACTAGGCTACCCTGCTGCCCCCCTGCTTGTAATTATACTGCAGTATTCCATAGTAACATCTGACAAAAAAATATCTAAAGACACTGAAGCAGAAAATTAATATTTGTGTCATCCTCAAAACTTCTGGCTACGACTGTCGCGTTAAAACTGAGTTTTAGTTGATGATAGTTGGTTCATGCACATCTGCCGTCTCCTAGATGAGGTGCTCTGTGCATGGGGTTTATTTCAGACTGCAGGCGATATCCTCCTCTACTCCTCTTTCACGTATGGTTAGAGGGGCGACAGGTACCCTAGTGGTTAGAGGGGCGGCAGGTATCACCCCCAGAGAGAACATTGTACCAGCGACAGCACTTCAACACTGATTCACAACACAGTGCTTTGGCAGCTCTGAAAATGTCCTGCGTTCAACCTTTTCAGCAGGTAATCCTAGCACCCCGTACCCCGTACCCCGCACCCCGTACCCCGTACCCCGCGGGGAGGCCTCTTGCCTTCTGGTAGGCCGTCATTGTAAATAATAATTTGTTCTTTAACTGACTTGCCTGGTTAAATAAAAGTGAAATAAATAGAATTGAATTACGAGTCATATTCCTATAGACAGTCAGTGGACATTGATGTTTAGCCCTTTATCAGTGGAGTAATTATAGGTCTCTTCTCAAATGGTACCCTTTCCCCTATGACCGGGCCCTGAGCAAAAGTAGTGCACTACATAGGGAATAGGGTGCCATTTGGTCCTGGTCTAAAGTAGTGCACCACATAGGGAATAGGGTGCCATTTGGTCCTGGTCTAAAGTAGTGCACCACATAGGGAATAGGGTGCCATTGGGTTCTGGTCTAAAGTAGTGCACCACATAGGGAATAGGGTGCCATTGGGTCCTGGTCTAAAGTAGTGCACCACATAGGGAATAGGGCCATTGGGTGCCTGCCTTAGTGCACCACATAGGGAATAGGTGTACTTTACAGTAAATGGGTCCTGGTCTAAAGTAGTGCACCACATAGGGAATAGGGCACCACCTGGTTAAAGTAGTGCATAGGGTGCCATCGGGTGCATAGCCTTAGTCCTCTGAAAACGTGTGTACTTTACTTTAAATGGCTCTATCTGATCACCTCGGTTAAAAGGACATTCGATACACAATTGGTCATAACAATTCATCTCTATATAGGGCCCTACTTTAGACCAGAGCCCTATTCCCTATATAGGGCCCTACTTTAGACCAGAGCCCTATTCCCTATATAGGGCCCTACTTTAGACCAGAGCCCTATTCCCTATATAGGGCCCTACTTTAGACCAGAGCCCTATTCCCTATATAGGGCCCTACTTTAGACCAGAGCCCTATTCCCTATATAGTGCCCTACTTTAGACCAGAGCCCTATTCCCTATATAGGGCCCTACTTTAGACCAGAGCCCTATTCCCTATATTGGGCCCTACTTTAGACCAGAGCCCTATTCCCTATATAGTGCCCTACTTTAGACCAGAGCCCTATTCCCTATATAGGGCCCTACTTTAGACCAGAGCCCTATTCCCTATATAGGGCCCTACTTTAGACCAGAGCCCTATTCCCTATATAGGGCCCTACTTTAGACCAGAGCCCTATTCCCTATATAGGGCCCTACTTTAGACCAGAGCCCTATTCCCTATATAGGGCCACTACTTTAGACCAGAGCCCTATTCCCTATATAGGGCCCTACTTTAGACCAGAGCCCTATTCCCTATATAGTGCCCTACTTTTGACCAGAGCCCTATTCCCTATATAGTGCCCTACTTTGACCAGAGCCCTATTCCTATATAGGGCCCTACTTTGACCAGAGCCCTATTCCCTATATAGTGCCCTACTTTTGACCAGAGCCCTATTCCCTATATAGGGCCCTACTTTTGACCAGAGCCCCATTCCCTATATAGTGCCCTACTTTTGACCAGAGCCCCATTCCCTATATAGTGCCCTACTTTTGACCAGAGCCCCATTCCCTATATAGTGCACTACTTTAGACCAGAGCCCCATTCCCTATATAGTGCCCTACTTTTGACCAGAGCCCCATTCCCTATATAGTCCACTACTTTAGACCAGAGCCCCATTCCCTATATAGTGCGCTACTTTTGACCAGAGCCCCATTCCCTATATAGGGCCCTACTTTTGACCAGAGCCCTATTCCCTATATAGTGCCCTACTTTTGACCAGAGCCCTATTCCCTATATAGTACACTACTTTTGACCAGAGCTCAAAGGTTTAATTGAAATCCCCTTTTAAGTGTTAAAAATGTGAAATTTGATCTTGATTTCATGCCTGCTGTTCCAATACATTTCATGCTGTTATCACAGATTGCATGCTGCTTTTCAAATACATTTTATGCTGTTTCACAGATTTCATGCTGCTATTTCATGGCTGTTTTTCTATTGCTCCTGCAGAGAACGAGCTGTTCTTAAGGGTCGTGTCCCAAATTGCACCCAATTTCCTATTGAGTTCACTCCTTTTAACCAGGGTCCATAAGGAATAGGGAACCATTTGTGACACATCCTTCCCTAGCTGTGAGTACTCTGGCCTCCTCTCCTCACTCCCTCTCTGTGTCCTGTGGTGAAACTGGTGTTCTGCTCCAACAGGAAACCATCCCTTCACCACTGACCTACAGATGCTATAATAATCCCATTGCCTTGCTGGTTCACGTCTATGAAAGTACAAACAACCGCAACGGATTTTCCTGGAAGAAAAGGTTTGATTAAACCTAATATTTGTTTATTGAACACAATAATGGTACCTTGTAGAAAAGACAATTCTGATATAAACATAAAAGAGCAGACAGAGTAACAAAAATAAATAATACAAAATAAGATCTACAGAACAAGGACAGGTAAGCAGGAATAAGTTATATATCTATATCCAGCCCTCCATCAGATGAAATTATGTTATTGTTATTGTTGAAAGTGTTATGGAATAGGTTAGGTAGTTTTTAAACAGCACACTGCAGCTCACTACCACTTCCACAATCCATCCCCCAGGGGGCAGTAGCGACCTTGTCCAAATGCTGAGCCTAGTTGATAAGGAGACCGGTGCTGCCAATGAGGTGATCATCAGTGAGCGTCCCAGCTGGCAGAGCCGTGAGGTTGTTGGTTTTATTTCCGTGTCCCTGAGGCCTTACGTTTGGATTGGGAATCTTTTAGTTGAGGCCTGTCTCTCTCCTTGTCGTATATATTTGTTCCTGGCACCATCTGAACATAGTTATCTGCTTGGGCTCACCACCCCAAAGGGGTCAAGACAGAGCCCTGAGGTGAGGTAGCTGTCTCCTGGGTACATACATTCAACACCTAGACTTGTACTCTGATTTCTCACGTAGTTGTGCATCTTAAATCAGGTTACAGACCAGTTAACTAGGCCTAAGAAGCCCCTCTAGACATAACACGAGCAGCATTAGTCATTTAGGCTATTGGTTACCTAACAAAAGCACATACAGATGTTGGATCTTAATTTGATCACCCTTTTTGTTGCAGAGAAATGCAGATGAGCTACGTGATTTACATCAATTCACCGAAAAGAAACCCACACTAACACAGTATTGCACTTTTTTTTTACGTAGCCTGCTTTTGGCCAGCTGCAGGTAATAGTCTAACCACCGATCAACATTATGGACTGAAGTTTCAAATCCTGTGGCAGCAGGATTCTTTTGTTGCTTTGACAACATAGGTCAAATGAAGATCCTACATCTGTAGCAGAATACCTTCCCTTCACCACCGACCTACACAGATGCTAAAATACTTTCAATCCCACACTGGTTCACATCTATGGAAGTACAAACAACCTCAAGGGATTTTCCTGTTAAATAAACGGTTAAATAAACAGTTAAATAAACGGTTAAATAAACTGCTGTTAAATATCATCTTTTTAAAACAAGGTGAATGAAATAAGGTTAACGTTTTTAGTTAATCCTAGTTTTACCCAAGTTGAGGTGTTATTGTTGAAAGGATGTACAGTGCCCTCCTGATTATTGTCACCCTGGGTATATGTGAACAAAGTCTGTGAAAAAATGTCATTGTTGTTTATTTATCAGCTTAATGTGACAATCAAAATATCATATGAATCTAACCTTTAATTGAGTTAACTTTTAAAAAAGAAAATGGTCATCAAGAAATTATTTTGTTGTAAAACATTCATGTCACAATTATTGGCACCCCTTTAGTGCAGCTCTGAGTCGCCTCCTATAATGTTTGATGAGGTGGGAGAACACACCCTCCTATCACCTAGATAACAGCTCTGAGTCGCCTCCTATAATGTCTGATGAGGTGGGAGAACACACCCTCCTATCACCTAGATAACAGCTCTGAGTCGCCTCCTATAATGTTTGATGAGGTGGGAGAACACACCCTCCTATCACCTAGATAACAGCTCTGAGTCGCCTCCTATAATGTCTGATGAGGGGAGAACACACCCTCCTATCACCAAGATAACAGCTCTGAGTCGCCTCCTATAATGTTTGATGAGGTGGGAGAACACACCCTCCTATCACCTAGATAACAGCTCTGAGTCGCCTCCTATAATGTTTGATGAGGTGGGAGAACACACCCTCCTATCACCTAGATAACAGCTCTGAGTCGCCTCCTATAATGTCTGATGAGGGGGAGAACACACCCTCCTATCACCTAGATAACAGCTCTGAGTCGCCTCCTATAATGTTTGATGAGGTGGGAGAACACACCCTCCTATCACCTAGATAACAGCTCTGAGTCGCCTCCTATAATGTTTGATGAGGTGGGAGAACACACCCTCCTATCACCTAGATAACAGCTCTGAGTCGCCTCCTATAATGAACACACCCTCCTATCACCTAGATAACAGCTCTGATGAGGTGGGAGAACACACCCTCCTATCACCTAGATAACAGCTCTGAGTCGCCTCCTATAATGTTTGATGAGGTGGGAGAACACACCCTCCTATCACCTAGATAACAGCTCTGAGTCGCCTCCTATAATGTTTGATGAGGTGGGAGAACACACCCTCCTATCACCTAGATAACAGCTCTGAGTCGTCTCCTATAATGTTTGATGAGGTGGGAGAACACACCCTCCTATCACCTAGATAACAGCTCTGAGTCGTCTCCTATAATGTTTGATGAGGGGAGAACACACCCTCCTATCACCTAGATAACAGCTCTGAGTCGTCTCCTATAATGTTGATGAGGGAGAACACACCCTCCTATCACCTATAACAGCCTGAGTCGCCTCCTATAATGTTTGATGATAACAGCTCTAGATAACAGCTCTGAGTCGCCTCCTATAATGTTTGATGAGGTGGGAGAACACACCCTCCTATCACCTAGATAACAGCTCTGAGTCGTCTCCTATAATGTTTGATGAGGTGGGAGAACACACCCTCCTATCACCTAGATAACAGCTCTGAGTCGCCTCCTATAATGTTTGATGAGGTGGGAGAACACACCCTCCTATCACCTAGATAACAGCTCTGAGTCGCCTCCTATAATGTTTGATGAGGGGAGAACACACCCTCCTATCACCTAGATAACAGCTCTGAGTCGAGTCTCTATAATGTTTGATGTGGTGGAGAACACACCCTCCTATCACCTAGATAATGTTTGATGAGGTGGGAGAACACACCCTCCTATCACCTAGATAACAGCTCTGAGTCGCCCCCTATAATGTTTGATGAGGTGGGAGAACACACCCTCCTATCACCTAGATAACAGCTCTGAGTCGTCTCCTATAATGTTTGATGAGGTGGGAGAACACACCCTCCTATCACCTAGATAACAGCTCTGAGTCGCCTCCTATAATGTTTGATGAGGTGGGAGAACACACCCTCCTATCACCTAGATAACAGCTCTGAGTCGTCTCCTATAATGTTTGATGAGGTGGGAGAACACACCCTCCTATCACCTAGATAACAGCTCTGAGTCGCCTCCTATAATGTTTGATGAGGTGGGAGAACACACCCTCCTATCACCTAGATAACAGCTCTGAGTCGCCTCCTATAATGTTTGATGAGGTGGGAGAACACACCCTCCTATCACCTAGATAACAGCTCTGAGTCGCCTCCTATAATGTTTGATGAGGTGGGAGAACACACCCTCCTATCACCTAGATAACAGCTCTGAGTCGCCTCCTATAATGTCTGATGAGGTGGGAGAACACACCCTCCTATCACCTAGATAACAGCTCTGAGTCGCCTCCTATAATGTTTGATGAGGTGGGAGAACACACCCTCCTATCACCTAGATAACAGCTCTGAGTCGCCTCCTATAATGTTTGATGAGGGGAGAACACACCCTCCTATCACCTAGATAACAGCTCTGAGTCGCCTCCTATAATGTTTGATGAGGTGGGAGAACACACCCTCCTATCACCTAGATAACAGCTCTGAGTCGTCTCCTATAATGTTTGATGAGGTGGGAGAACACACCCTCCTATCACCTAGATAACAGCTCTGAGTCGTCTCCTATAATGTTTGATGAGGTGGGAGAACACACCCTCCTATCACCTAGATAACAGCTCTGAGTCGCCTCCTATAATGTTTGATGAGGGGAGAACACACCCTCCTATCACCTAGATAACAGCTCTGAGTCGTCTCCTATAATGTTTGATGAGGTGGGAGAACACACCCTCCTATCACCTAGATAACAGCTCTGAGTCGTCTCCTATAATGTTTGATGAGGTGGGAGAACACACCCTCCTATCACCTAGATAACAGCTCTGAGTCGTCTCCTATAATGGTTGATGAGGTGGGAGAACACACCCTCCTATCACCTAGATAACAGCTCTGAGTCGTCTCCTATAATGTTTGATGAGGTGGGAGAACACACCCTCCTATCACCTAGATAACAGCTCTGAGTCGCCTCCTATAATGTTTGATGAGGTGGGAGAACACACCCTCCTATCACCTAGATAACAGCTCTGAGTCGCCTCCTATAATGTTTGATGAGGTGGGAGAACACACCCTCCTATCACCTAGATAACAGCTCTGAGTCGTCTCCTATAATGTTTGATGAGGTGGGAGAACACACCCTCCTATCACCTAATGTTTGATAAGGTGGGGAGAACACACCCTCCTATCACCTAGATAACAGCTCTGAGTCGCCTCCTATAATGTCTGATGAGGTGGGAGAACACACCCTCCTATCACCTAGATAACAGCTCTGAGTCGCCTCCTATAATGGTTGATGAGGTGGGAGAACACACCCTCCTATCACCTAGATAACAGCTCTGAGTCGTCTCCTATAATGGTTGATGAGGTGGGAGAACACACCCTCCTATCACCTAGATAACAGCTCTGAGTCGCCTCCTATAATGTTTGATGAGGTGGGAGAACACACCCTCCTATCACCTAGATAACAGCTCTGAGTCGCCTCCTATAATGTTTGATGAGGTGGGAGAACACACCCCTCCTATCACCTAGATAACAGCTCTGAGTCGTCTCCTATAATGTTTGATGAGGTGGGAGAACACACCCTCCTATCACCTAGATAACAGCTCTGAGTCGCTCCTATAATGTTTGATGAGGTGGGAGAACACACCTCTATAATGTTTGATGAGGTGGGAGAACACACCCTCCTATCACCTAGATAACAGCTCTGAGTCGCCTCCTATAATGTTTGATGAGGTGGGAGAACACACCCTCCTATCACCTAGATAACAGCTCTGAGTCGTCTCCTATAATGTTTGATGAGGTGGGAGAACACACCCTCCTATCACCTAGATAACAGCTCTGAGTCGTCTCCTATAATGTTTGATGAGGTGGGAGAACACACCCTCCTATCACCTAGATAACAGCTCTGAGTCGCCTCCTATAATGGAGTCGCCTCCTATAATGTTTGATGAGGTGGGAGAACACACCCTCCTATCACCTAGATAACAGCTCTGAGTCCTATAATGTTTGATGAGGTGGGCCTCCTATAATTTTGATGAGGTGGGAGAACACACCCTCCTATCTATCACCTAGATAACAGCAGTCGTCTCCTATAATGTTTGATGAGGTGGGAGAACACACCCTCCTATCACCTAGATAACAGCTCAGAGTCGCTCTATAATGTTTGATGAGGTGGGAGAACACACCCTCCTATCACCTAGATAACAGCTTTCGCCTCCTATAATGTCTGATGAGGTGGGAGAACACACCCTCCTATCACCTAGATAACAGCTCTGGTTTCTCCTATAATGTCTGATGAGTGGGAGAACACACCCTCCTATCTCCTGATAACAGCTCTGGTTTCTCCTATAATGTTTGATGAGGTGGGAGAACACACCTCCTATCACCTAGATAACAGCTAGAGGCAGACAGGTTTATAATGGTTGATGAGGCAGACAAAACACACCCTCCGTATCAGACAGATAACAGCTCCTGGTAGAGGCCTCCTAGAAGGTTTCTCCTGGTAGGAGAGACACCCTCCTTCACCTGATAACAGCTCTGAGGTTATAATCCTGATGAGAGGCAGACAGGTTCTATAATGTTGATGAGGTATATCACCTGATAACAGTTGCCTCCTATAATGTTTGATGGGTGGGAGAACACACCCTCCTATCTCCTAACAGCTCTGAGTCGCCTCCTATAATGGTAGAGGCAGTTGACAGTTTCTCCTGGTAGAGGCAGACAGGTTTCTCCTGGTAGAGGCAGACAGGTTTCACCTAGATAGAGGCAGACAGGTTTCTCCTGGTGAGGAGAGGCAGACAGGTTATCTCCTGGTAGAGGTTTGATGAGGTTTCTCCTATCAGGCAGATAACAGGTTTCTCCTGGTAGAGGCAGACAGGTTTCTCCTGGTGAGGTGGGAGGCTAGATAACAGCTCTGAGTCGCCTCCTATAATGTTGACAGGTTCCTCCTGAGAACACACCCTCCTAGAGGCAGACAGGTTTCTCCTGGTGATGAGGCAGAACAGGTTTCTCCTGGTAGATAACAGCTCAGTTTCTCCTGGTAGGAGGCAGAACACACCCTCCTATTCAGGTCTCTATAATGTTTATGAGAGCTAGATAACAGGTTTCTCCTAATGTAGAGGCAGACACCTCCTTCACCTAGATAACAGCTCAGTCTCCTGGTAGAGGCAGACAGGTTTCTAGATAACCTGGTTGATGAGGGCAGACCAGGCTCTTCTCCTGTTTGATGAGGTGGGAGAACACACCCTCCTATCACCTAGATAACAGGTTTCTCCTATAATGTTTGATGAGGTGGGAGAACACACCCTCCTATCACCTAGATAACAGCTTTCTCCTGTTTGATGAGGTGGGAGACAGGTTTCTCCTGTTTATGAGGGGAGACAGGTTTCTCCTATAATGTTTGATGAGGTGGGAGAACACACCCTCCTATCACCTAGATAACAGCTCTTCTCCTATAATGTTTGATGAGGTGGGAGAACACACCCTCCTATCACCTAGATAACAGGTTTCTCCTATAATGTTTGATGAGGAGAACACCCTCCTATCACCTAGATAACAGCTCTGAGTCGCTCCTATAATGTTTGATGAGGTGGGAGAACACACCCTCCTATCACCTAGATAACAGCTCTGAGGTTTCTGATGAGGTGGGAGAACACACCCTCCTATCACCTAGATAACAGCTCTGACAGGTTTCTCCTATCACCTAGATAACAGCTCTTTCTCCTATAATGGTTGATGAGGTGGGAGAACACAGGTTAGATCAGCCTGAGTCGTCTCCTATAGGCAGAACACACCCTCCTATCACCTAGATAACAGCTCTGAGTTTCTCCTATAATGTTGATGAGGAGAACACACCCCTTTCTCCTAGGCTCTGAGGTCTCCTATAATGTTTGACACCCTCCTATCACCTAGATAACAGCTTTTCTCCTAGATAACAGCTCTGGTGATGAGGTGGGAGAACACACCCTCCTATCACCTAGATAACAGCTTTCTCCTCACCTAGATAACAGACAGTTTCTCCTCCTGGGAGAACACACCTCCTATCACCTAGATAACAGCAGACAGTCGTTTCTATAATTGATGAGGTGGGAGAAGACAGGTTTCTCCTATCACCTAGATAACAGTTTCTCGCCTCCTATAATGTTTGATGAGGTGGGCTTTCTCCTATCACCTAGATAACAGACAGCGCCTCCTCCTGATGAGGTGGGAGAACACACCCTCCTATCACCTAGATAACAGCTCAGAGTCGCTCCTGGTGAGGGAGACACCCTTTCTCCTAGATAACAGCTCTGAGTCGCCTCCTATAATGCAGATAGGTTTCTCCTGATGGTGGGAGGCACACAGGTTTCTCCTGGTAGAGGCAGAAGTAACAGGCAGACAGGTTTCACCTGATAACAGCTCAGCCATTCCTATAATGGTTGTGAGGTGGAGAACACACCCTCCTATCACCTAGATAACAGCTCTGAGCCTCCTATAATGTTTGATGAGGTGGGAGAACACACCCCTATCACCTAGGATAACAAGTTCTCCTATAATGGTTGATGAGGTGAGAACACACCCTCCTATCACCTAGATAACAGCTCTGAGTTCTCCTATAATGTTTGATGAGGTGGGAGAACACACCTCCTATCACCTAGATAACAGCTCTGGTTTCTCCTGGGGAGAACACACCCTCCTATCTAGATAACAGCTCTGAGTGCTCCTATAATGTTTGATGAGGTGGGAGAACACACCCTCCTATCACCTAGATAACAGCTCTGAGTCGTCTCCTGGGTGGGAGAACACACCCTCTATCACCTAGATAACAGCTCTGGTTCTCCTGATGAGGTGGGAGAACACACCCTCCTATCACCTAGGTCTTCTTGAGGTGGGAGAACACACCCTCCTTCACCTAGATAACAGCTCTGAGTCGTCTCCTATAATGGTCTGATGAGGTGGGAGAACACACCCTCCTATCACCTAGATAACAGCTCTGAGTCGTCTCCTATAATGTTTGATGAGGTGGGAGAACACACCCTCCTATCACCTAGATAACTTCTGTTTGATGAGGTGGGAGAACACACCCTCCTATCACCTAGATAACAGCTCTGGGTCTTCTATAATGTTTGATGAGGTGGGAGGTAGATAACTGGGTCTCCTTGAGGAACACACCCTCCTATCACCTAGATAACAGGTTATAATGGTCTTGAGAGGCTATCACCGGTTCTGGAGTCGCCTCTTCTGTTTGATGAGGTGGGAGAACACACCCTCCTATCACCTAGATAACAGCCTGGGTCCTATAATGTCTAGGCCGGTTCCTGGGTCTTCTTCTGAGTCGGTCCTGGTCTTCTCTAGGTCCTAGGTGGGGTTCCATCACCCCTCTTCACCTGGTTCGTAGACAGACAGGTTCGCTCCTATAATGTTTGATTCATTCCTATCACCTAGGTGGGAAAACACAGCTCTGAGTCGCCTCCTATAATGTTTGATGAGGTTCCTAACTAGTAACAGCTCTGGTTGATGAGGTGGTCTCCTTTAATGGTTGATGAGGTGGGAGAACACACCCTCCTATCACCTAGATAACAGCTCTGCAGTCTCCTGTTTGATGAGGTGGGAGAACACACCCTCCTATCACCTAGATAACAGTTCTCTGGTTTCTCCTGTTGAGAGGCAGACTAGGTTTCTCCTGTTTGTGAGGTGGGAGTCAGACAGCTCATGTTTCGCCTCCATTTATGATGCAGACAGAGTTCTCCTATAATGTTTATGAGGTGGGAGAACACAGACAGCAAAAGTTTCTCTATGGTCAGTGAACCATTTTCATTTGGACAGGTTTCTCACTGTCCTGCTGAATGCAGACAGGTTTAGCCTCCTGGTAGAGGCAGACAGGTTTCTCCTGGTAGAGGCAGACAGGTTTCTCCTGGTAGAGGCAGACAGGTTTCTCCTGGTAGAGGCAGACAGGTTTCTCCTGGTAGAGGCAGACAGGTTTCTCCTGGTAGAGGCAGACAGGTTTCTCCTGGTAGAGGCAGACAGGTTTCTCCTGGTAGAGGCAGACAGGTTTCTCCTGGTAGAGGCAGACAGGTTTCTCCTGGTAGAGGCAGACAGGTTTCTCCTGGTAGAGGCAGACAGGTTTCTCCTGGTAGAGGCAGACAGGTTTCTCCTGGTAGAGGCAGACAGGTTTCTCCTGGTAGAGGCAGACAGGTTTCTCCTGGTAGAGGCAGACAGGTTTCTCCTGGTAGAGGCAGACAGGTTTCTCCTGGTAGAGGCAGACAGGTTTCTCCTGGTAGAGGCAGACAGGTTCCTCCTGGTAGAGGCAGACAGGTTTCTCCTGGTAGAGGCAGACAGACAGGTTTCTCCTGGTAGAGGCAGACAGGTTTCTCCTGGTAGAGGCAGACAGGTTTCTCCTGGACAGGTTTCTCCTGGTAGCAGGTAGGCAGACAGGTTTCTCCTGGTAGAGGCAGACAGGTTTCTCCTGGTAGAGGCAGACAGGTTTCTCCTGGTAGAGGCAGACAGGTTTCTCCTGGTGGACAGAGGCAGACAGGTTTCTCCTGGTAGAGGCAGACAGGTTCTCCTGGTAGAGGCAGACAGGTTTCTCCTGGTAGAGGCAGACAGGTTTCTCCTGGTAGAGGCAGACAGGTTTCTCCTGGTAGAGGCAGACAGGTTTCTCCTGGTAGAGGCAGACAGGTTTCTCCTGGTAGAGGCAGACAGGTTTCTCCTGGTAGAGGCAGACAGGTTTCTCCTGGTAGAGGCAGACAGGTTTCTCCTGGTAGAGGCAGACAGGTTTCTCCTGGTAGAGGCAGACAGGTTTCTCCTGGTAGAGGCAGACAGGTTTCTCCTGGTAGAGGCAGACAGGTTTCTCCTGGTAGAGGCAGACAGGTTTCTCCTGGTAGAGGCAGACAGGTTAGAGGCAGACAGGTTTCTCCTGGTAGAGGCAGACAGGTTTCTCCTGGTAGAGGCAGACAGGTTTCTCCTGGTAGAGGCAGACAGGTTTCTCCTGGTAGAGGCAGACAGGTTTCTCCTGGTAGAGGCAGACAGGTTTCTCCTGGTAGAGGCAGACAGGTTTCTCCTGGTAGAGGCAGACAGGTTTCTCCTGGTAGAGGCAGACTCTCCTGGGAGAGGCAGACAGGTTTCTCCTGGTAGAGGCAGACAGGTCCCTCCTGGTAGAGGCAGACAGGTTTCTCCTGGTAGAGGCAGACAGGTTTCTCCTGGTTTCTCTAGAGGCAGCAGACAGGTTTCTCCTGGCAGCCATTCCGTTAACTTGTTGTCATGGAGACGGAGTCTAACTGTAGTTTTGGAGACCCCAAGGATTAACCCACTTCTGCAGTTCTCCAACTGTGATCCTTGGAGATTTCTTGTTGCCACGTGAACCATCCTTCTGGTCTGTGCCTGGAGGCAAAATACACCTGGGTCTTCTTCTAGGCCGGTTCCTGGGTCTTCTTCTAGGCCGGTTCCTGGGTATTCTTCTAGGCCGGTTCCTGGGTCTTCTTCTAGGCCGGATCGGTTCCTGGGTCTTCTTCTAGGCCGGTTCCTGGGTCTTCTTCTAGGCCGGTTCCTGGGTCTTCTTCTAGGTCGGTTCCTGGGTCTTCTTCTAGGCCGGTTCCTGGGTCTTCTTCTAGGCCGGTTCCTGGGTCTTCTAGGCCGGTTCCTGGGTCTTCTTCTAGGCCGGTTCCTGGGTCTTCTTCTAGGTTCCTGGGTCTTCTAGGCCGGTTCCTGGGTCTTCTTCTAGGCCGGTTCCTGGGTCTTCTTCTAGGCCGGTTCCTGGGTCTTCTTCTAGGCCGGTTCGTCACAGATCCAGCTGGTTGACGTTTATTCATTATTGCACTAATAGTGGAGAAGGGTATTCTCAGCCATGTAGAAATCTATTTTATAGCCATTGCCTGATTTGTGAAGGTCAACAGTCTTTTGTCTCATATTCATCTGTGTGTTCTCTGGTCTTTCCCATGTTGAAGGATGACTAAGGGAGTATAGCCTGTGTGTCACCTCATGCTAATACCCCATGGATGGATAAATCCACTTAAGAGTTCCCAAAGACTCTTAAAATGAACTTTTAAAAGTACATTCTTAATCGGAAATACATATCAAATTAGATTCTATTCATAAGAATTTCTAGAGGTGCCAATAATTGTGGGACACGTTTTTTTGAATAATATAATTCTTACTTGATGACGATGTCTGAGTTCAGGACCTGGGGTCATTGAGTCATCACAGGGGTCAACTAACAGGCGGTGGGAGACTGGCTTAGGTTGAACGGTTTTGGTATGTACTCCTGTCTGTGCATTTATGACGTTATACAAGGTTCAAGAGACAGTAGGTAACTGCACATGAACTGACAGTTGATAATTACATAATGTATGTGTGCGTGTGTCTGTACGTGTGCGTGTCTGTGCGTGTGTGTGTTTGTACTTATTAAGGATACCCATTAGTTCCTGTCAAGGCAGCAGCTACTCTTCCTGGGGTTTATTATGGATCCCCATTAGTTCCTGTCAAGGCAGCAGCTACTCTTCCTGGGGTTTATTAAGGATCCCCATTAGTTCCTGTCAAGGCAGCAGCTACTCTTCCTGGGGTTTATTAAGGATCCCCATTAGTTCCTGTCAAGGCAGCAGCTACTCTTCCTGGGGTTTATTAAGGATCCCCATTAGTTCCTGCCAAGGCAGCAGCTACTCTTCCTGGGGTTTATTAAGGATCCCCATTAGTTCCTGTCAAGGCAGCAGCTACTCTTCCTGGGGTTTATTAAGGATCCCCATTAGTTCCTGTCAAGGCAGCAGCTACTCTTCCTGGGGTTTATTAAGGATCCCCATTAGTTCCTGTCAAGGCAGCAGCTCCTCTTCTTGGAGTCCAACAAAACGAAGTCAGTTATATACAAATAAAAACATGACATTACATTTAATGTGTCAAAACACATTAAGTAGAGCAGTGTGTAAAACTATACTGGAGTCCTGGAAGGTGCAGAGTGCAGTTCTTAGTCTGAACTCTGAGGACTGTAAATTACCAGGTTATATCTCTATATCTCTACTAGGGAAATGTGTGATGGGACTGGGTTATGGAGAATACTGGGGTCATGTGTGTGATGGGACTGGGTTATGGAGAATACTAGGGACATGTGTGATGGGACTGGGTTATGGAGAATACTAGGGACATGTGTGATGGGACTGGGTTATGGAGAATACTGGGGACGTGTGTAATGGGACTGGGTTATGGAGACTACTAGGGACGTGTGTGTGATGGGACTGGGTTATGGAGAATACTAGGGACGTGTGTGATGGGACTGGGTTATGGAGACTACTAGGGATGTGTGTGATGGGACTGGGTTATGGAGAATACTGGAGACGTGTGTGTGATGGGACTGGGTTATGGAGACGACTGGGGACGTGTGTGTGATGGGACTGGGTTATGGAGAATACTAGGGACGTTGTGTGATGGGACTGGGTTATGGAGAATACTAGGGACATGTGTGATGGGACTGGGTTATGGAGACTACTGGGGACGTGTGTGATGGGACTGGGTTATGGAGACTACTGGGGACGTGTGTGATGGGACTGGGTTATGGAGACTACTGGGGACGTGTGTGATGGGACTGGGTTATGGAGACTACTGGGGACATGTGTGATGGGACTGGGTTATGGAGAATACTGGGGACGTGTGTGATGGGACTGGGTTATGGAGAATACTAGGGACGTGTGTGTGATGGGACTGGGTTATGGAGAATACTGGGGACATGTGTGTGATGGGACTGGGTTATGGAGACTACTAGGGACGTGTGTGATGGGACTGGGTTATGGAGAATACTAGGGACATGTGTGTGATGGGACTGGGTTATGGAGAATACTAGGGACATGTGTGTGATGGGACTGGGTTATGGAGAATACTAGGGACATGTGTGATGGGACTGGGTTATGGAGAATACTGGGGACGTGTGTGATGGGACTGGGTTATGGAGAATACTGGGGACATGTGTGTGATGGGACTGGGTTATGGAGAATACTGGGGACATGTGTGTGATGGGACTGGGTTATGGAGAATACTAGGGACATGTGTGTGATGGGACTGGGTTATGGAGAATACTGGGGACGTGTGTGATGGGACTGGGTTATGGAGAATACTGGGGACGTGTGTGATGGGACTGGGTTATGGAGAATACTAGGGACATGTGTGTGATGGGACTGGGTTATGGAGAATACTGGGGACGTGTGTGATGGGACTGGGTTATGGAGAATACTAGGGACATGTGTGTGATGGGACTGGGTTATGGAGAATACTGGGGACGTGTGTGTGATGGGACTGGGTTATGGAGAATACTGGGGACGTGTGTGTGATGGGACTGGGTTATGGAGAATACTGGGGACGTGTGTGATGGGACTGGGTTATGGAGAATACTAGGGACATGTGTGTGATGGGACTGGGTTATGGAGAATACTAGGGACGTGTGTGTGATGGGACTGGGTTATGGAGAATACTGGGGACGTGTGTGATGGGACTGGGTTATGGAGACTACTAGGGACATGTGTGTGATGGGACTGGGTTATGGAGAATACTGGGGACGTGTGTGTGATGGGACTGGGTTATGGAGAATACTGGGGACGTGTGTGATGGGACTGGGTTATGGAGACTACTGGGGACGTGTGTGATGGGACTGGGTTATGGAGAATACTGGGGACGTGTGTGATGGGACTGGGTTATGGAGAATACTGGGGATGTGTGTGATGGGACTGGGTTATGGAGAATACTAGGGACATGTGTGATGGGACTGGGTTATGGAGAATACTAGGGACATGTGTGATGGGACTGGGTTATGGAGAATACTGGGGACGTGTGTGATGGGACTGGGTTATGGAGACTACTAGGGATGTGTGTGATGGGACTGGGTTATGGAGAATACTGGGGACATGTGTGTGATGGGACTGGGTTATGGAGACTACTAGGGACATGTGTGTGATGGGACTGGGTTATGGAGACCACTAGGGACATGTGTGTGATGGGACTGGGTTATGGAGAATACTGGGGACGTGTGTGATGGGACTGGGTTATGGAGAATACTGGGGACGTGTGTGTGATGGGACTGGGTGGTGGAGAATACTAGGGACATGTGTGATGGGACTGGGTTATGGAGAATACTAGGGACGTGTGTGTGATGGGACTGGGTTATGGAGACCACTAGGGACATGTGTGTGATGGGACTGGGTTATGGAGACTACTAGGGACATGTGTGTGATGGGACTGGGTTATGGAGAATACTGGGGACGTGTGTGATGGGACTGGGTTATGGAGAATACTGGGGACGTGTGTGTGATGGGACTGGGTATGGAGAATACTAGGGACATGTGTGATGGGACTGGGTTATGGAGAATACTAGGGACGTGTGTGTGATGGGACTGGGTTATGGAGACTACTAGGGACGTGTGTGATGGGACTGGGTTATGGAGAATACTGGGGACGTGTGTGTGATGGGACTGGGTTATGGAGACTACTAGGGACATGTGTGTGATGGGACTGGGTTATGGAGAATACTAGGGACATGTGTGTGATGGGACTGGGTTATGGAGAATACTGGGGACGTGTGTGATGGGACTGGGTTATGGAGAATACTAGGGACATGTGTGTGATGGGACTGGGTTATGGAGAATACTGGGGACGTGTGTGTGATGGGACTGGGTTATGGAGACTACTAGGGACATGTGTGTGATGGGACTGGGTTATGGAGAATACTGGGGACGTGTGTGATGGGACTGGGTTATGGAGAATACTGGGGGATGTGTGTGATGGGACTGGGTTATGGAGAATACTAGGGACATGTGTGATGGGACTGGGTTATGGAGAATACTAGGGACGTGTGTGTGATGGGACTGGGTTATGGAGATACTAGGGACGTGTGTGATGGGACTGGGTTATGGAGAATACTAGGGACGTGTGTGTGATGGGACTGGGTTATGGAGAATACTGGGGACATGTGTGTGATGGGACTGGGTTATGGAGACTACTAGGGACATGTGTGTGATGGGACTGGGTTATGGAGAATACTGGGGACGTGTGTGATGGGACTGGGTTATGGAGACTACTGGGGACGTGTGTGTGATGGGACTGGGTTATGGAGAATACTGGGGACGTGTGTGTGATGGGACTGGGTTATGGAGACTACTGGGGACGTGTGTGTGATGGGACTGGGTTATGGAGAATACTGGGGACGTGTGTGATGGGACTGGGTTATGGAGAATACTAGGGACATGTGTGTGATGGGACTGGGTTAGTCGATGGATGACCTGTGGAAAGACTACACGTCAACTCAACAGTGTGTGTGTTGCTCTGTGGAAATATGAAACCTCCTACTCTGTGTGTCTGTCTGTGTGTGTGTGTTGCTCTGTGGAAATATGAAACATCCTACTCTGTGTGTCTGTCTGTGTGTGTGTGTGTTTCTCTGTGGAAATATGAAACATCCTACTCTGTGTGTCTGTCTGTGTGTGTGTGTTGCTCTGTGGAAATATGAAACATCCTACTCTGTGTGTCTGTCTGTGTGTGTGTGTGTTTCTCTGTGGAAATATGAAACATCCTACTCTGTGTGTCTGTCTGTGTGTGTGTTGCTCTGTGGAAATATGAAACATCCTACTCTGTGTGTCTGTCTGTGTGTGTGTGTTGCTCTGTGGAAATATGAAACATCCTACTCTGTGTGTCTGTCTGTGTGTGTGTGTTGCTCTGTGGAAATATGAAACATCCTACTCTGTGTGTCTGTCTGTGTGTGTGTGTTGCTCTGTGGAAATATGAAACATCCTACTCTGTGTGTCTGTCTGTGTGTGTGTGTTGCTCTGTGGAAATATGAAACATCCTACTCTGTGTGTCTGTCTGTGTGTGTGTGTGTTTCTCTGTGGAAATATGAAACATCCTACTCTGTGTGTCTGTCTGTGTGTGTGTTGCTCTGTGGAAATATGAAACATCCTACCTGTGTGTCTGTCTGTGTGTTGCTCTGTGGAAATATGAAACCTCCTACCCTGTGTGTCTGTGTGTGTGTTGCTCTGTGGAAATACAACACCTCCTACCCTGTCTGTGTGTGTGTGTGTTGCTCTGAAACCTCCTACCCTGTGTGTCTGTCTGTGTGTGTGTGTGTTGCTCTGTGGAAATACAACACCTCCTACCCTGTCTGTCTGTGTGTGTGTGTCTGTGGTCCTACCCTGTCTGTCTGTGTGTGTGTTGCTCTGTGGAAATATGAAACCTCCTACCCTGTGTGTCTGTCTGTGTGTGTTGTCTGTGGAAATACAACACCTCCTACCCTGTCTGTCTGTGTGTGTGTTGCTCTGTGGAAATATGAAACCTCCTACCCTGTGTGTCTGTCTGTGTGTGTGTGTTGCTCTGTGGAAATATGAAACCTCCTTCCCTGTGTGTCTGTCTGTGTGTGTGTTGCTCTGTGGAAATATGAAACATCCTACCCTGCTAGGGTGCACTATATAGGGAATAAGGTTCACTATATAGGGAATAGGGTGCACTATATAGGGAATAGGGTGCACTATATAGGGAATAAGGTTCACTATATAGGGAATAAGGTTCACTATATAGGGAATAGGGTGCACTATATAGGGAATAAGGTTCACTATATAAGGAATAGGGTGCACTATATAGGGAATAAGGTTCACTATATAGGGAATAGGGTGCACTATATAGGGAATAGGGTGCACTATATATGGAATAGGGTGCACTATATAGGGAATAAGGTTCACTATATAGGGAATAGGGTGCACTATATAGGGAATAAGGTTCACTATATAGGGAATAAGGTTCACTATATAGGGAATAGGGTGCACTATATATGGAATAGGGTGCACTATATAGGGAATAAGGTTCACTATATAGGGAATAGGGTGCACTATATAGGGAATAAGGTTCACTATATAGGGAATAAGGTTCACTATATAGGGAATAGGGTGCACTATATAGGGAATAAGGTTCACTATATAGGGAATAAGGTTCACTATATAGGGAATAGGGTGCACTATATAGGGAATAAGGTTCACTATATAGGGAATAAGGTTCACTATATAGGGAAAAGGGTGTCGTTTTGGACCACCCGTTGTGACTACAGTGCCCCTCTTTTTTATAAAGAGGAGGCCTCGATTAATTTTCAACCATCACACAGTCTGTATTCCCTTATTTAGTCTGAATGTGGTGGTTTTAAAGAATACTGTACGAGTTTCCTCCTCTTCCTCCGAAGAGGAGAGGCGAAACGGATCAGAGGACCAATACGCGGCTGGTAATTTTCCATGGTACTTCTTTAATGCTTTAAGGTACACATGAACAAACTAACAAAACAAGAAAACGTGAAAACTCAAATTACAGTCCTATCTGGTGCATACACAGAGACAGGAAACAATCACCCACAAACACACAGTGAAACCCAGGCTACCTAAGTATGATTCTCAATCAGAGACAACTAATGACACCTGCCTCTGATTGAGAACCATACTAGGCCAAAACATAGAAATTCCCAAAACCTAGACAAACAAACATAGACTACCCACCCAACTCACGCCCTGACCATACTAACTAAACACAAAACACAGAAAATAAAGGTCAGAACGTGACTACCCCCCCTTCAAAGGTGATGGACTCCGGCCGCAAAACCTGACCTAGGGGAGGGTCTGTGGGCATCTGTCCGCGGATGTTCATCGGGGACGCGGACCCCACTTCACCATTGTCTTTGTCCGCCTCCGTGGCTTTCTCACCATGGCAACCCTCTCAATGACCCCACTGGACAGATAACAGAGGGGCAGAAGCTCTGGACAGAGGGACAGGGGCTCTGGACAGAGGGACAGGGGCTCTGGACAAAGGGACAGGGGCTCTGGCGCTCTGGGCTGAGGGGCTCTGGCGCCTGGGCTGAGGGGCTTTCTGGGCTGAGGGGCTCCGGCAGTGGCGCCGGACAGGCGGGACGCTCCGGCAGCGGCGCCGGACAGGCGGGAGGCTCTTCAGCGGCGCCGGACAGGAGGGACGCCGCAGCGGCGCTAGACAGGCGGGACGCCCGGCAGCGGCGCCAGACAGGCGGGACGCTTCCAGCAGCGGCGCCGGACAGGCGGGACGCTCCTGCAGCAGCGCCGGACTCTGCAGCAGCGCCGGACAGGCGGGAATCCGGCAGCGGCGCCGGACAGGCGAGAGGCTCTGGCAGCGGCGCCGGACAGGCGGGAGGCCCGGACAGGCGGGAGGCCCGGCAGCGGCGCCCGGACAGGCGGGAGGCTCCGGCAGCGGTGCCGGACAGGCGGGACGCCCAGCAGCGGCGCCGGACAGGCGGGAGGCTCCGGCAGCGGCGCCGGACAGGCGGGAGGCTCCGCAGTGGCGCCGGACAGGCGGGAGGCTACCGCAGCGGCGCCGGACAGGCGGGAGGCTCGGACAGGCGGGAGGCTCCGGCAGCGGCGCCGGACAGGCGGGAGGCTCCGGCAGCGGCGCCGGACAGGCGGGAGGCTCCCTGCAGCGGCGCCGGACAGGCGGAACGCTCCGGCAGCGGCGCCCGGACAGGCGGGAGCACCTGCAGGGAGGAGACTGAGAGACAGCCTGGTGCGTGGGGCTGCCACAGGAACTACCAGGCTGGGGAGACTTTCAGGAGGCTTGGTGTTAGGAGGAGCCTGAAAGACCGGGCTGTGGGGAGCACTGGAGCTCTGGTGCGCAACCTGGCACCACTTCCCCAGGCTGGACAACTACTCGAGCCCGGACCCTCAAGAGTGCAGGCACAGGTTGAACCGGGCTGTGGGTAAGCACGGGAGATCTAGTGCTTACTACACGCACCTCTCCCCTAGGCTCCACTCCCACAGTTGCAAGACGAGCGGAGCGCAGGCAGAGGACGCACTGCACCCTCCCAGCGCCCCGGAGACACAGCACGCAGAGCCGGCGCAGGATAACCTGGACCAAGACTGCGTATCTCTGCTCCAGACCCGCTGAGCAGGCACCATACGCCCTGGCTCAATGCCCACACTCGCATGGCACTCGGGGGCTGCCCTATAGCGCACCGGGCTATGGACACGCACTGGCGACACCGTGCGCTCAACCGCATAACACGGTGCCTGACCAGTAATGCGCTGCTCATAATAAGCACGAGGAGTGAGCTCAGGTCTGCTACCTGGCTTAGTACCACACCTCGTGTGCCCCAAAAAAAAAAAAATTTGGGGCTGCCTCTCGTACCTGCCGCACTGCCGTGCTGGCTCCTCATTGCCGCCGATCAGCTTTCGCTGCCTCCAGCTCTGCTTTGGGGCTGCGATTTTCCCCAGCCAACCTCATTCTCCTGTAACCTTCCTTGCATTGCTCCATCGAATCCCAGGCGGGCTCCGGCACTCTCCCTGGGTCGACCGCCCACCTATCTCCTCCCAAGTTGTGTAGTCCAGATTCAGCTCTGATGCTGGCCGCTGTTGTTGTTGCTGCTGCTGCTGTCGCCGCTGTCCTTTACCACGCCGCTTGGTCCGATTGTGGTGGGTGATTCTGTAACGAGTTTCCTCCTCTTCTTCCGAAGAGGAGAGGCGAAACGGATCAGAGGACCAATACGCGGCGTGGTAATTTTCCATGGTACTTTTTAATGCTTTAAGGTACACATGAACAAACTAACAAAACAAGAAAACGTGAAAACTCAAATTACAGTCCTATCTGGTGCATACACAGAGACAGGAAACAATCACCCACAAACACACAGTGAAACCCAGGCTACCTAAGTATGATTCTCAATCAGAGACAACTAATGACACCTGCCTCTGATTGAGAACCATACTAGGCCGAAACATAGAAATTCCCAAAACCTAGACAAACAAACATAGACTACCCACCCAACTCACGCCCTGACCATACTAACTAAACACAAAACACAGAAAATAAAGGTCAGAACGTGACAAATACATCCTGTAGCTACACGCATTCAAACAACATGCTCCTCGACAGTGTTGTTGGCTATTCCTCTTCTGGAGAAGATGAGCAAAGTGTATTTGGCTGAAGATGACGCCAAAAGCTGTGCTACGCTGGCAATAAAACCCACTGATCATCTTGCTCAGTGTAGTTTTAATTTCCCATAAGTGTTTCCGAGGACTGATTTTCTATCCAGAGGGCAACACTGATGTGATTGGCTCTCTGAGAAGTTGAACCTCTTAAAATTAAACTGCAATGAGTGAAGATCTAAGGACGACTACGTCTGTTCTCTCAGCAGTCCTCTCTTACTTTTCTCCACGTCTTGTATCAAAGATGATACTAGCTCTGCCTGTATCTCTGCTCTTCATGATGATACTAGCTCTGCCTGTATCTCTGCTCTTCAAGATGATACTAGCTCTGCCTGTATCTCTGCTCTTCAAGATGATACTAGCTCTGCCTGTATCTCTGCTCTTCATGATGATACTAGCTCTGCCTGTATCTCTGCTCTTCATGATGATACTAGCTCTGCCTGTATCTCTGCTCTTCATGATGATACTAGCTCTGCCTGTATCTCTGCTCTTCAAGATGATACTAGCTCTGCCTGTATCTCTGCTCTTCAAGATGATACTAGCTCTGCCTGTATCTCTGCTCTTCATGATGATACTAGCTCTGCCTGTATCTCTGCTCTTCAAGATGATACTAGCTCTGCCTGTATCTCTGCTCTTCATGATGATACTAGCTCTGCCTGTATCTCTGCTCTTCATGATGATACTAGCTCTGCCTGTATCTCTGCTCTTCAAGATGATACTAGCTCTGCCTGTATCTCTGCTCTTCATGATGATACTAGCTCTGCCTGTATCTCTGCTCTTCATGATGATACTAGCTCTGCCTGTATCTCTGCTCTTCAAGATGATACTAGCTCTGCCTGTATCTCTGCTCTTCATGATGATACTAGCTCTGCCTGTATCTCTGCTCTTCATGATGATACTAGCTCTGCCTGTATCTCTGCTCTTCAAGATGATACTAGCTCTGCCTGTATCTCTGCTCTTCAAGATGATACTAGCTCTGCCTGTATCTCTGCTCTTCAAGATGATACTAGCTCTGCCTGTATCTCTGCTCTTCAAGATGATACTAGCTCTGCCTGTATCTCTGCTCTTCATGATGATACTAGCTCTGCCTGTATCTCTGCTCTTCATGATGATACTAGCTCTGCCTGTATCTCTGCTCTTCAAGATGATACTAGCTCTGCCTGTATCTCTGCTCTTCATGATGATACTAGCTCTGCCTGTATCTCTGCTCTTCAAGATGATACTAGCTCTGCCTGTATCTCTGCTCTTCAAGATGATACTAGCTCTGCCTGTATCTCTGCTCTTCAAGATGATACTAGCTCTGCCTGTATCTCTGCTCTTCAAGATGATACTAGCTCTGCCTGTATCTCTGCTCTTCAAGATGATACTAGCTCTGCCTGTATCTCTGCTCTTCAAGATGATACTAGCTCTGCCTGTATCTCTGCTCTTCAAGATGATACTATAGCTCTGCCTGTATCTCTGCTCTTCAAGATGATACTAGCTCTGCCTGTATCTCTGCTCTTCAAGATGATACTAGCTCTGCCTGTATCTCTGCTCTTCAAGATGATACTAGCTCTGCCTGTATCTCTGCTCTTCATGATGATACTAGCTCTGCCTGTATCTCTGCTCTTCATGATGATACTAGCTCTGCCTGTATCTCTGCTCTTCATGATGATACTAGCTCTGCCTGTATCTCTGCTCTTCAAGATGATACTAGCTCTGCCTGTATCTCTGCTCTTCATGATGATACTAGCTCTGCCTGTATCTCTGCTCTTCATGATGATACTAGCTCTGCCTGTATCTCTGCTCTTCAAGATGATACTTGCTCTGCCTGTATCTCTGCTCTTCAAGATGATACTAGCTCTGCCTGTATCTCTGCTCTTCAAGATGATACTAGCTCTGCCTGTATCTCTGCTCTTCATGATGATACTAGCTCTGCCTGTATCTCTGCTCTTCATGATGATACTAGCTCTGCCTGTATCTCTGCTCTTCATGATGATACTAGCTCTGCCTGTATCTCTGCTCTTCAAGATGATACTAGCTCTGCCTGTATCTCTGCTCTTCATGATGATACTAGCTCTGCCTGTATCTCTGCTCTTCAAGATGATACTAGCTCTGCCTGTATCTCTGCTCTTCAAGATGATACTAGCTCTGCCTGTATCTCTGCTCTTCAAGATGATACTAGCTCTGCCTGTATCTCTGCTCTTCATGATGATACTAGCTCTGCCTGTATCTCTGCTCTTCAAGATGATACTAGCTCTGCCTGTATCTCTGCTCTTCAAGATGATACTAGCTCTGCCTGTATCTCTGCTCTTCATGATGATACTAGCTCTGCCTGTATCTCTGCTCTTCAAGATGATACTAGCTCTGCCTGTATCTCTGCTCTTCAAGATGATACTAGCTCTGCCTGTATCTCTGCTCTTCAAGATGATACTAGCTCTGCCTGTATCTCTGCTCTTCATGATGATACTAGCTCTGCCTGTATCTCTGCTCTTCAAGATGATACTAGCTCTGCCTGTATCTCTGCTCTTCATGATGATACTAGCTCTGCCTGTATCTCTGCTCTTCATGATGATACTAGCTCTGCCTGTATCTCTGCTCTTCAAGATGATACTAGCTCTGCCTGTATCTCTGCTCTTCAAGATGATACTAGCTCTGCCTGTATCTCTGCTCTTCATGATGATACTAGCTCTGCCTGTATCTCTGCTCTTCAAGATGATACTAGCTCTGCCTGTATCTCTGCTCTTCATGATGATACTAGCTCTGCCTGTATCTCTGCTCTTCAAGATGATACTAGCTCTGCCTGTATCTCTGCTCTTCAAGATGATACTAGCTCTGCCTGTATCTCTGCTCTTCATGATGATACTAGCTCTGCCTGTATCTCTGCTCTTCAAGATGATACTAGCTCTGCCTGTATCTCTGCTCTTCATGATGATACTAGCTCTGCCTGTATCTCTGCTCTTCAAGATGATACTAGCTCTGCCTGTATCTCTGCTCTTCAAGATGATACTAGCTCTGCCTGTATCTCTGCTCTTCAAGATGATACTAGCTCTGCCTGTATCTCTGCTCTTCAAGATGATACTAGCTCTGCCTGTATCTCTGCTCTTCATGATGATACTAGCTCTGCCTGTATCTCTGCTCTTCATGATGATACTAGCTCTGCCTGTATCTCTGCTCTTCATGATGATACTAGCTCTGCCTGTATCTCTGCTCTTCAAGATGATACTAGCTCTGCCTGTATCTCTGCTCTTCAAGATGATACTAGCTCTGCCTGTATCTCTGCTCTTCAAGATGATACTAGCTCTGCCTGTATCTCTGCTCTTCAAGATGATACTAGCTCTGCCTGTATCTCTGCTCTTCAAGATGATACTAGCTCTGCCTGTATCTCTGCTCTTCAAGATGATACTAGCTCTGCCTGTATCTCTGCTCTTCAAGATGATACTAGCTCTGCCTGTATCTCTGCTCTTCAAGATGATACTAGCTCTGCCTGTATCTCTGCTCTTCAAGATGATACTAGCTCTGCCTGTATCTCTGCTCTTCAAGATGATACTAGCTCTGCCTGTATCTCTGCTCTTCAAGATGATACTAGCTCTGCCTGTATCTCTGCTCTTCATGATGATACTAGCTCTGCCTGTATCTCTGCTCTTCAAGATGATACTAGCTCTGCCTGTATCTCTGCTCTTCAAGATGATACTAGCTCTGCCTGTATCTCTGCTCTTCAAGATGTTACTATAGCTCTGCCTGTTTCTCTGCTCTTCAAGATGAGATTATAGCTCTGCCTGTATCTCTGCTCTTCAAGATGATACTAGCTCTGCCTGTATCTCTGCTCTTCAAGATGATACTAGCTCTGCCTGTATCTCTGCTCTTCAAGATGATACTTGCTCTGCCTGTATCTCTGCTCTTCAAGATGATACTAGCTCTGCCTGTATCTCTGCTCTTCAAGATGATACTAGCTCTGCCTGTATCTCTGCTCTTCAAGATGATACTAGCTCTGCCTGTATCTCTGCTCTTCATGATGATACTAGCTCTGCCTGTATCTCTGCTCTTCATGATGATACTAGCTCTGCCTGTATCTCTGCTCTTCAAGATGATACTAGCTCTGCCTGTATCTCTGCTCTTCAAGATGATACTAGCTCTGCCTGTATCTCTGCTCTTCAAGATGATACTAGCTCTGCCTGTATCTCTGCTCTTCAAGATGATACTAGCTCTGCCTGTATCTCTGCTCTTCATGATGATACTAGCTCTGCCTGTATCTCTGCTCTTCATGATGATACTAGCTCTGCCTGTATCTCTGCTCTTCAAGATGATACTAGCTCTGCCTGTATCTCTGCTCTTCATGATGATACTAGCTCTGCCTGTATCTCTGCTCTTCAAGATGATACTAGCTCTGCCTGTATCTCTGCTCTTCATGATGATACTAGCTCTGCCTGTATCTCTGCTCTTCAAGATGATACTTGCCCCCAGACCCATTGACCGCTCTGTTTGGTACAGTTGATGGGAATAACCACGAAGGGAAAGCTGTCTCTCTTTGTACTCTATTAGCCAAAAGGCTCATATTGCAATTTTGGAAACTGGAGACTGTACCTACCTTTGAAATGTGGTTACGGGATTTAGGGAATGTAATACATATGGAAAAGATTCGATACAATACCTCCAATAGAAGTCCAATGTTTTACCAAATATGGCAGCCGATACTGGATAAATGGTCTGGTCCCGCTTCATAACCGGGCTTTGTCCTCTAAATTGGCCATCCCATTCAACAGTACAATGTCATGTCATTGTTAGTATGTGGTCCTTCTGTGGCTCAGTTGGTAGAGCATGGCGCTTGTAACGCCAGGGTAGTGGGTTCGATTCCCGGGACCACCCATATGTAGAATGTATGCACACATGACTGTAAGTCGCTTTGGATAAAAGCGTCAGCTAAATGGCATATATTATTATTATTATATTATTATATTAGTATTGCTGTCTTTTTTTATTAGATTTTTTTATTGTAAAATAATAAACATGATGATACTTGCTCTGCCTGTATCTCTGCTCTTGACGTAGTCCCCTTCTACATGGAACGAGATGTTAGTTGACAGCTGACAGTTCAACCCCACCCATCAGAGACTATCCAAAAGGACTTGTATGACAGACCACTCACCGCAGGAACCTAAAAATAGTGACTTGGGGCTCAGGATTGACACTTATAAACCAGAGCGACACATCATAAAGTATCCTACAAAGTCATTGAGACATACAAGAGAGTCTCTTGAGCTGAGCTGGGAGTACTCTGTGTGGATGCCCACCGTGATGTAGGGGGTTATAACCTGTTAGGGGGGTTAAAACCTGTTAGGGGGTTAAAACCTGTTAGGGGTTATAACCTGTTAGGGGTTAAAACCTGTTAGGGGTTATAACCTGTTAGGGGGGTTAAAACCTGTTAGGGGTTATAACCTGTTAGGGGGGTTAAAACCTGTTAGGGGGGGTTATAACCTGTTAGGGGGGGTTATAACCTGTTAGGGGGGGGGGGGTTATAACCTGTTAGGGGTTTAAAACCTGTTAGGGGTTAAAACCGGTTAGGGGTTTAAAACCTGTTAGGGGGGTTATAACCTGTTAGGGGTTATAACATGTTAGGGGTTTAAAACCTGTTAGGGGGTTAAAACCTGTTAGGGGTTAAAACCTGTTAGGGGGTTAAAACCTGTTAGGGGGGGTTATAACCTGTTAGGGGTTAAAACCTGTTAGGGGTTAAAACCTGTTAGGGGGTTATAACCTGTTAGGGGTTGAAACCTGTTAGGGGGGTTAAAACCTGTTAGGGGAGGTTATAACCTGTTAGGGGTTAAAACCTGTTAGGGGTTATAAGCTGTTAGGGGTTATAACCTGTTAGGGGTTAAAACCTGTTAGGGGGTTAAAACCTGTTAGGGGTTATAACCTGTTAGGGGTTAAAACCTGTTAGGGGTTAAAACTTGTTAGGGGGTTATAACCTGTTAGGGGGTTATAACCTGTTAGGGGGGTTAAAACCTGTTAGGGGGGTTAAAACCTGTTAGGGGTTAAAACCTGTTAGGGGGATTATAACCTGTTAGGGGGTTATAACCTGTTAGGGGTTGAAACCTGTTAGGGGGGGTTATAACCTGTTAGGGGTTAAAACCTGTTAGGGGTTATAACCTGTTAGGGGTTATAACCTGTTAGGGGTTAAAACCTGTTAGGGGGTTAAAACCTGTTAGGGGGTTATAACCTGTTAGGGGGTTAAAACCTGTTAGGGGGGTTAAAACTTGTTAGGGGGTTATAACCTGTTAGGGGGTTATAACCTGTTAGGGGGGTTAAAACCTGTTAGGGGGGTTAAAACCTGTTAGGGGGTTATAACCTGTTAGGGGGTTACAACCTGTTAGGGGTTTAAAACCTGTTAGGGGGTTAAAACCTGTTAGGGGGGGTTATAACCTGTTAGGGGTTAAAACCTGTTAGGGGTTAAAACCTGTTAGGGGTTATAACCTGTTAGGGGTTGAAACCTGTTAGGGGGGTTAAAACCTGTTAGGGGGTTATAACCTGTTAGGGGTTAAAACCTGTTAGGGGTTATAACCTGTTAGGGGTTATAACCTGTTAGGGGTTAAAACCTGTTAGGGGGTTAAAACCTGTTAGGGGGTTATAACCTGTTAGGGGTTATAAAACCTGTTAGGGGTTAAAACTTGTTAGGGGTTATAACCTGTTAGGGGTTATAACCTGTTAGGGGTTAAAACCTGTTAGGGGTTAAAACCTGTTAGGGGTTATAACCTGTTAGGGGTTATAACCTGTTAGGGGGTTAAAACCTGTTAGGGGTTAAAACCTGTTAGGGGTTAAAACCTGTTAGGGGTTATAACCTGTTAGGGGGTTAAAACCTGTTAGGGGTTAAAACTTGTTAGGGGTTATAACCTGTTAGGGGTTATAACCTGTTAGGGGTTAAAACCTGTTAGGGGTTAAAACCTGTTAGGGGTTATAACCTGTTAGGGGTTACAACCTGTTAGGGGTTAAAACCTGTTAGGGGGGGAGTTAAAACCTGTTAGGGGTTAAAACCTGTTAGGGGGGTTAAAACCTGTTAGGGGGGTTACAACCTGTTAGGGGGTTAAAACCTGTTAGGGGTTAAAACCTGTTAGGGGGGGTTAAAACCTGTTAGGGGGGTTAAAACCTGTTAGGGGGTTATGACCTGTTAGGGGGGTTACAACCTGTTAGGGGGTTATAACCTGTTAGGGGGGTTACAACCTGTTAGGGGGTTAAAACCTGTTAGGGGGTTAAAACCTGTTAGGGGGTTAAAACCTGTTAGGGGGGTTAAAACTTGTTAGGGGGTTATAACCTGTTAGGGGGTTATAACCTGTTAGGGGGGTTAAAACCTGTTAGGGGGGTTAAAACCTGTTAGGGGGGTTAAAACCTGTTAGGGGGATTATAACCTGTTAGGGGTTAAAACATGTTAAGGGGTTATAACCTGTTAGGGGTTACAACCTGTTAGGGGGTTACAACCTGTTAGGGGGTTATA
>NW_026290795.1:67500-75000 GCF_023373465.1 Oncorhynchus keta
AGATGGTATAGGAATGAAGACAACACCAGATGGAATGAAGACACACCTGACACACACCCTGACACACACCAGATGGTATAGGAATGAAGACACCCTGACACACACCAGATGGTATAGGAATGAAGACACCCTGACCCACACCAGATGGTATAGGAATGAAGACACCCTGACACACACCAGATGGTATAGGAATGAAGACACCCTGACACACACCAGATGGTATAGGAATGAAGACACCCTGACACACACCAGATGGTATAGGAATGAAGACACCCTGACACACACCAGATGGTATAGGAATGAAGACACCCTGACACACACCAGATGGTATAGGAATGAAGACACCCTGACACACACCAGATGGTATAGGAATGAAGACACCCTGACACACACCAGATGGTATAGGAATGAAGACACCCTGACACACACCAGATGGTATAGGAATGAAGACACCCTGACACACACCAGATGGTATAGGAATGAAGACACCCTGACACACACCAGATGGTATAGGAATGAAGACACCCTGACACACACCAGATGGTATAGGAATGAAGACACCCTGACAACACCAGATGGAATAGGAATGAAGACACCTGACAACACCAGATGGTATAGGAATGAAGACACCCTGACACACACCAGATGGTATAGGAATGAAGACACCCTGACACACACCAGATGGTATAGGAATGAAGACACCCTGACACACACCAGATGGTATAGGAATGAAGACACCCTGACACACACCAGATGGTATAGGAATGAAGACACCCTGACACACACCAGATGGTATAGGAATGAAGACACCCTGACACACACCAGATGGTATAGGAATGAAGACACCCTGACCACACACCAGATGGTATAGGAATGAAGACACCCTGACACACACCAGATGGAATAGGAATGAAGACACCCTGACACACCAGATAGTATAGGAATGAAGACACCCTGACCCACACCAGATGGTATAGGAATGAAGACACCCTGACACACACCAGATGGTATAGGAATGAAGACACCCTGACACCTGACACACACCAGATGGTATAGGAATGAAGACACCCTGACACACACCAGATGGTATAGGAATGAAGACACCCTGACACACACCAGATGGTATAGGAATGAAGACACCCTGACACACCAGATGGTATAGGAATGAAGACACCCTGACACACACCAGATGGTATAGGAATGAAGACACCCTGACCCACACCAGATGGTATAGGAATGAAGACACCCTGACACACCAGATGGAATAGGAATGAAGACACCCTGACACACACCAGATGGAATAGGAATGAAGACACCCTGACACACACCAGATGGTATAGGAATGAAGACACCCTGACACACCAGATGGTATAGGAATGAAGACACCCTGACACACACCAGATGGAATAGGAATGAAGACACCCTGACACACACCAGATGGAATAGGAATGAAGACACCCTGACCCACACCAGATGGAATAGGAATGAAGACACCCTGACACACCAGATGGTATAGGAATGAAGACACCCTGACACACCAGATGGAATAGGAATGAAATAAGTATGTGTTTGTCACAAAGAGAAAGAGATGAATATGTTAAAAAGAGAAAGCCAGAGATGGAGAGAGATAAAGCATCACTTCAGTTTGACTGGATGTGAACTCTCCCATCCTGTTCCCACATGAGAGAACATCTTGAAGGAAGTCAGGCTATGAAGAAGGGCATGATATCTTATGAGAGAACATCTCGAGGGAAGTCATGCTATGAAGAAGGGCATGATATCTTATGAGAGAAAGAGCAATCAAGCAATATAGTATGGAAATGACGTGTGTGAATAGTTACGACCAGACTCCAGAGCATCAGACATTCTGATGAGGTTGAGGTTCAGAATGTCTGAGGTTTTTCACGCTCCACCCCCCTCTAGTTGGTAGGGTCCACACCCCTCTAGTTGGTAGGGTCCACCCCCCTCTAGTTGGTAGGGTCCACATCCCTTTATCTGGTAGGGTCCACCCCTCTAGTTGGTAGGGTCCACATCCCTTTATCTGGTAGGGTCCACATCCCTTTATCTGGTAGGCTCCACACCCCTTTATCTGGTAGGGTCCACACCCCTCTAGTTGGTAGGGTCCACACCACTTTAGTTGGTAGGGTCCACATCACTTTTTCTGGTAGGGTCCACACCCCTTTATCTGGTAGGGTCCACATCTCTTTATCTGGTAGGGTCCACATCCCTTTATCTGGTATGGTCCACACCCCTTTATCTGGTAGAGTCCACATCCCTTTAGTTGGTAGGGTCCACATCCCTTTATCTGGTAGGGTCCACACCCCTTTATCTGGTAGGGTCCACATCTCTTTATCTGGTAGGGTCCACATCCCTTTAGTTGGTATGTTCCACACCCCTTTATCTGGTAGAGTCCACATCCCTTTAGTTGGTAGGGTCCACATCCCTTTAGTTGGTAGGGTCCACATCCCTTTATCTGGTAGGGTCCACACCCCTTTAGTTGGTCGGGTCCACACCCCTTTATCTGGTAGGGTCCACACCCCTTTATCTGGTAGGGTCCACTCCCTTTATCTGGTAGGGTCCACACCCCTTTATCTGGTAGGGTCCACATCCCTTTATCTGGTAGGGTCCACATCCCTTTATCTGGTAGGGTCCACACCCTCTAGTTGGTAGGGTCCACATCCCTAGAGTCCACACACCCTTTATCTGGTAGGGTCCACATCCCTTTATCTGGTAGGGTCCACATCCCAGGGTCCACATCCCTTTATCTGGTAGGGTCCACATCCCTTTATCTGGTAGGGTCCACATCCCTTTATCTGGTAGGGTCCACACCCTTTATCTGGTAGGGTCCACATCCCTCTAGTTGGTAGGGTCCACATCCCTTTATCTGGTAGGGTCCACATCCCTTTATCTGGTAGGGTCCACATCCCTTTATCTGGTAGGGTCCACATCCCTTTATCTGGTAGGGTCCACACCCTCTAGTTGGTAGGGTCCACACCCCTTTATCTGGTAGGGTCCACACCCTCTAGTTGGTAGGTCCACACCCCTCTAGTTGGTAGGGTCCACATCCCTTTATCTGGTAGGGTCCACATCCCTTTATCTGGTAGGGTCCACATCCCTTTATCTGGTAGGGTCCACATCCCCTTATCTGGTAGGGTCCACACCCCTTTATCTGGTAGGGTCCACACCCCTTTATCTGGTAGGGTCCACATCCCTTTATCTGGTAGGGTCCACATCCCTTTAGTTGGTATGTTCCACACCCCTTTATCTGGTAGAGTCCACATCCCTTTAGTTGGTAGGGTCCACATCCCTTTAGTTGGTAGGGTCCACCCTTTATCTGGTAGGGTCCACACCCCTTTAGTTGGTAGGGTCCACACCCCTTTATCTGGTAGGGTCCACACCCCTTTATCTGGTAGGGTCCACTCCCTTTATCTGGTAGGGTCCACACCCCTTTATCTGGTAGGGTCCACATCCCTTTATCTGGTAGGGTCCACATCCCTTTATCTGGTAGGGTCCACACCTCTCTAGTTGGTAGGGTCCACATCCCTTAAGTTGGTAGAGTCCACACCCCTTTATCTGGTAGGGTCCACATCCCTTTATCTGGTAGGGTCCACATCCCTTTATATGGTAGGGTCCACATCCCTTTATCTGGTAGGGTCCACATCCCTTTATCTGGTAGGGTCCACATCCCTTTATCTGGTAGGGTCCACACCCTTTATCTGGTAGGGTCCACATCCCTCTAGTTGGTAGGGTCCACATCCCTTTATCTGGTAGGGTCCACATCCCTTTATCTGGTAGGGTCCACATCCCTTTATCTGGTAGGGTCCACATCCCTTATCTGGTAGGGTCCACACCCCTCTAGTTGGTAGGGTCCACACCCCTTTATCTGGTAGGGTCCACATCCCTCTAGTTGGTAGAGTCCACACCCCTCTAGTTGGTAGGGTCCACATCCCTTTATCTGGTAGGGTCCACATCCCTTATCTGGTAGGGGTCCACATCCCTTTATCTGGTAGGGTCCACATCCCCTTATCTGGTAGGGTCCACACCCCTTTATCTGGTAGGGTCCACACCCCTTTATCTGGTAGGGTCCACACCCCTTTATCTGGTAGGGTTCAAACCCCTTTAGGTGGTAGGGTCCCCACTCCTTTATCTGGTAGGGTCCACACCCTTTATCTGGTAGGGTCCCCACTCCTTTATCTGGTAGGGTCCACACCCCTTTATCTGGTAGGGTCCACATCCCCTTCTCTGGTAGGGTCCACACCCCTTTATCTGGTAGGGTCCACACCCCTCTCAGTTGGTAGGGTCCACATCCCTCTAGTTGGTAGGGTCCACACCCCTTTATCTGGTAGGGTCCCATCCCTTTAGGTGGTAGGGTCCACACCCCTTTAGTTGGTAGGGTCCACACCCCTTTATCTGGTAGGGTCCACACCCCTTTATCTGGTAGGGTCCACATCCCTTTATCTGGTAGGGTCCACATCCCTTTATCTGGTAGGGTCCACACCCCTTTATCTGGTAGGGTCCACATCCCTTTATCTGCTAGGGTCCACATCCCTTTATCTGGTAGGGTCCACACCCTCTAGTTGGTAGGGTCCACATCCCTTTAGTTGGTAGAGTCCACACCCCTTTATCTGGTAGGGTCCACATCCCTTTATCTGGTAGGGTCCACATCCCTTTATCTGGTAGGGTCCACATCCCTTTATCTGGTAGGGTCCACACCCCTTTATCTGGTAGGGTCCACATCCCTTTATATGGTAGGGTCCACATCCCTTTATCTGGTAGGGTCCACATCCCTTTATCTGGTAGGGTCCACATCCCTTTATCTGGTAGGGTCCACACCCCTTTATCTGGTAGGGTCCACATCCCTCTAGTTGGTAGGGTCCACATTGGTAGGGTCCACATCCCTTTATCTGGTAGGGTCCACATCCCTTTATCTGGTAGGGTCCACATCCCTTTATCTGGTAGGGTCCACATCCCTCTAGTTGGTAGGGTCCACATCCCTTTATCTGGTAGGGTCCACATCCCTTTATCTGGTAGGGTCCACATCCCTTTAGCTGGTAGGGTCCACACCCCTTTATCTGGTAGGGTCCACATCCCTCTAGTTGGTAGGGTCCACACCCCTCTAGTTGGTAGGGTCCACATCCCTTTATCTGGTAGGGTCCACACCCCTTTATCTGGTAGGGTCCACATCCCTTTATCTGGTAGGGTCCACACCCCTCTAGTTGGTAGGGTCCACATCCCTTTATCTGGTAGGGTCCACATCCCTTTATCTGGTAGGGTCCACATCCCTTTATCTGGTAGGGTCCACACCCCTTTATCTGGTAGGGTCCACACCCCTCTAGTTGGTAGGGTCCACATCCCTTTATCTGGTAGGGTCCACATCCCTTATCTGGTAGGGTCCCCACACCCTTTATCTGGTAGGGTCCACACCCCTTTATCTGGTAGGGTCCACACCCCTTGAAGACACCCTATCTGGTAGGGTCCACATCCCTTTATCTGGTAGGGTCCACACCCCTTTATCTGGTAGGGTCCACATCCCTCTAGTTGGTAGAGTCCACACCCCTCTAGTTGGTAGGGTCCACATCCCTTTATCTGGTAGGGTCCACATCCCTTTATCTGGTAGGGTCCACATCCCTTTATCTGGTAGGGTCCACATCCCCTTATCTGGTAGGGTCCACTCCTTTATCTCCCATCCCCTTATCTGGTAGGGTCCACACCCCTTTATCTGGTAGGGTCCACACCCCCTCGATGGTAGGGTCCACATCCCTCTAGTTGGTAGGGTCCACATCCCTTTATCTGGTAGGGTCCACACCCCTCTAGTTGGTAGGGTCCACATCCCTTTATCTGGTAGGGTCCACACCCCTTTATCTGGTAGGGTCCACATCCCTTTATCTGGTAGGGTCCCCTTTATCTGGTAGGGTCCACATCCATTTATCTGGTAGGGTCCACTCCCCTCTAGTTGGTAGGGTCCACATCCCTTTATCTGGTAGGGTCCACACCCCTTTATCTGGTAGGGTCCACATCCCTTTATCTGGTCGGGTCCACATCCCTTTATCTGGTAGGGTCCACCCCTTTATCTGGTAGGGTCCACATCCCTTTATCTGGTAGGGTCCACTCCCCTTTATCTGGTAGGGTCCACATCCCTTTATCTGGTAGGGTCCACATCCCTTTATCTGGTAGGGTCCACATCCTAGTTGGTAGGGTCCACATCCCTCTAGTTGGTAGGGTCCACATCCCTTTATCTGGTAGGGTCCACACCCCTCTAGTTGGTAGGGTCCACATCCCTTTAGTTGGTAGGGTCCACATCCCTTTATCTGGTAGGGTCCACACCCCTCTAGTTGGTAGGGTCCACATCCCTCTAGTTGGTAGGGTCCACATCCCTTTATCTGGTAGGGTCCACATCCCTTTATCTGGTAGGGTCCACATCCCTTTATCTGGTAGGGGTGGATGAGCCAAAGACACTGCAGAAATGATGAGATGAAGGTATGAATTATTTACACACATCCAACTGTGTAGTTTGTGCTTTTACCTACTCCTGTGTCATTGTCAAGCAGAACATGTCATGACAAAGGCAGTTGTCACCAACCGGTCGACTGGTTCATCTCCAAGGCATTCCTAGTCGATCATCAAACATTTTTCTAAGCATTTTTTTGTTTTTGTGCTGTTGACGGTAGGTGCACTTGATTCAGCTGCTCTAGCGCCGGGAAGGCAAAGTGTTCCCATGTTGAGCTATTTCATGGGTCTGAAGGTAGAACTCCGCCTACCCGGCGGGCCCAGAAAACAAATCAAGTGCACCTATAGGGTCCTGCCGCTGGCCTATCAGATAGCTCAGATGACAGTTTATTCGAGCCATAGATTGTAAAAAGAATCATCACAGCAAAGTTGATACTGTGAGATTTCAAAACGTTTAAAACCACGACTAGAGAAAGACTCAACGAATACAGGAAAGAGCTGCTGTTTTTGTGAGAAAGTTCCTGTTTATGTTGTTATTCAGCCCTTTGGTCCAAACTTTTCTAAGCCATAAAATGCACGTCCTCCCTACTTCCACTCACACTATAACCAGCACTGCAGTTGCAATGAATGAGTGGAGCAAAGTGTTACGATATTAAAGCTTGCATTGTTGTGTCTTTTTTAATATCCAGGAATATTTCACTTTCTCTGGTCATAGGAGTAACACCATGAATTGATGCATGAAGGCAGAAATAATGCAGTGTGACTTGAGTTTTTCCATCAGCTGGAAGACGGTGTCCCTGTTTCTCAGCGGAGGGACGGTGAGTCTGGTGAGAGCCTCAGTGCTGCTCCCTGCCTCCTCTCAGACTGACCATCAGACGCAGGCCATTAGTCTAGAAATAAAAAAAGAAGCTAATTATTATGCCTCACTCAGCCGTGCCTCACAAGTAATACAACAAACGATCTATTACCAGTGTGATCATTGATCATGTGATCAATGTGTAGTTTTGTACCTACCCCCATATTCACCTTTTCTAAACCCCATAGAGGAATTCT
>NW_026290795.1:80000-109265 GCF_023373465.1 Oncorhynchus keta
TGTGTTACTGGAGGACAGGAGAATCACTGATGTGTTACTGGAGGACAGGAGAAAGACTGATGTGTTACTGGAGGACAGGAGAAACACTGATGTGTTACTGGAGGACAGGAGAAACACTGATGTGTTACTGGAGGACAGGAGAAACACGGATGTGTTACTGGAGGACAGGAGAATCACTGATGTGTTACTGGAGGACAGGAGAATCACTGATGTGTTACTGGAGGACAGGAGAATCACTGATGTGTTACTGGAGGACAGGAGAAACACTGATGTGTTACTGGAGGACAGGAGAAACACTGATGTGTTACTGGAGGACAGGAGAAACACTGATGTGGGGAATAAGGTGTCATCTGGTATGTAGCCAACGTCTCTGGCGATCATAGAACATTCTGGTAGGAGGAAATCAAAGACATTATTTATAGATGTTTACATTACATTACAATAATTAAAGGCATATAAAATTCTTTCTTTTGAACTCTTTCTTTTGCAATATTTCTTTAGAATTCAAAAACAGAGAGTAAAACTTAATACAGGCGTTAATGTACACAGCATGGACAGTATTGAGAGATAAAATGCCTCTCTTTTCAGTCTTCTTGACATAGAATAGCTCTTAGTAGGATGGTGGAGTTGTCTCTTTGTTGAGTCCTGTTTTGTTTTGTTTTGATTATGATACAATGACAGGAAATGCAACCAACCGCATTTCCTGTCATTACCTGATAATACTTCTGAAATGTTGTTCCATCACAAAGCAAAATATATTTTCACCAGGCAGACCTAGGGTGTGTCCCAATAATCTATCCTTCATCCTGCAGTGTGCACTCGTTCACTACTGTGTTGGCAAAGGCAATAGGACGTTTCTATATACAGTTGAAGTGGGAAGTTTACATACACTTAGGTTGGAGTCATTAAAACTTGTTTTAAACCACTCCACAAATGTCTTGTTAACAAACTATAGTTTTGGCAAGTTGGTTAGGACATTTGTTTACAAACAGATTATTTCATTTATAATTCACTGTATCACAATTCCAGTGGGTCAGATGTTTATATACACTAAGTTGACTGTGCCTTTAAACAGCTTGGAAAATTCCAGAAAATGATGTCATGACATTAGAAGCTTCCGATAGGCTAATTGACATAATTTGATTCAATTGGAGGTCTACCTTCAAACTCAGTGCCTCTTTGCTTGACA
The DNA here is from genome assembly GCF_023373465.1 of Oncorhynchus keta. NCBI lineage: Eukaryota > Metazoa > Chordata > Actinopteri > Salmoniformes > Salmonidae > Oncorhynchus > Oncorhynchus keta. The sequence goes on from NW_026290795.1 coordinate 81,190, forward strand.
TCATGTGAAAATCAAAAGAAATCAGCCAAGACCTCAGAATATTTTTGTGGACCTCCACAAGTCTGGTTCGTCCTCGGGAGCAAAATGTCCAAACACCTGAAGGTACCACGTTCATCTGCTCAAACAACAGTACGCAAGTATAAATAAACACCATGGGACCACACAGCCGTCATACCGCTCAGGAAGGAGACGCGTTCGGTCTCCTAGAGATGAACGTACTTTTGGTGCGAATAGTGCAAATCAATCCCAGAACAACAGCAAAGGACCTTGTGAAGATGCTGGAGGAAACATGTACAAAAGTATCTCTATCCACAGTAAAAACGAGTTCTATATCGACATAACCTGAAAGGCTGCTCAGCAAGGAAGAAGCCACTGCTCCAAAGCCGCCATAAAAAGCCAGACTACGGTTTGCAACTGCACATGGGGACAAAGATTGTACTTTTTGGAGAAATGTCCTCTGGTCTGATGAAACAAAAATGGAACTGTTTGGCCATAATGATCATTGTTATGTTTGGAGGAAAAGAGAGAGCCTTGTAAGCCGAAGAACACCATCCCAACCATAAAGCACGGGGTGGCGCATCATGTTGTAGGGGGCTTTGCTGCAGGAGGGACTGGTGCACTTCACAAATAAATGGCATCATGAGGAAAGACAATTATGTGGATATATTGAAGCAAGATCTCAAGACATCAGTCAGGAAGTTAAAGCTTGGTCCCAAATGGGTCTTCCAAATGGACAATGACCCCAAGCATACTTCCAAAGTTGTGGCAAAATCGCTTAAGGACAACAAAGTCAAGGTACTGGAGTGGCCATCACAAAGCCCATAGAACATTTGTGGGTAGAACTGAAAAAGAGAGTGCGAGCAAGGAGGCCTACAAACCTGATTCGGTTACACCAGCTCTGTCAGGAGGAATGGGTCAAAATTCACCCAACTTACTGTGGGAAGCTTGTGGAAGGCTACCCAAAACGTTTGACCCAAGTTAAAGGCAATGCCACCAAATACTAGTGTATGTAAACTTCTGACCCTCTGGGAATGTGATGAAAGAAATAAAAGATGAAATAAATAATTCTCTCTACTATTATTCTGACATTTCACATTCTTAAAATAAAGTGGTGATCCTAACTGACCTAAAACATTTTTATTTGAACTAGGATTAAATGTCTGGAATTGTGAAAAACTGAGTTTAAATGTATTTGGCTAAGGTATATGTAAACTTCCGAGTTCAACTGTATCATTAATTTCCCTTTAAATCCATGAAGGGAAGTGAACAAGTGAACAAGTGCACATTTCAGGAGAAAGGAGAGATCATTGGGAAGCACCCCCTGTCTCACCTAGCCAACCGAGACTCGAATCTCATTTTTAAACCGTTTGGTTTGTTTGTTTTCTCTTTGTCACCCCAGAACCTGGAGTACTGCGTGCCGACTCACAGAACTGTTGGACAATGATTGAATTATTCACATGAATCAATGTAGCCAAAGTCCTTTTAGATACGTTTGATTCTTTAGCATGGAAAGTGTGAACAAATGTTTATTTTGTCCTTAAAGAACTGGATGAAACAACTATAGTAGACAAAGTTTATTTTCTCTCTGGATGAAACTCTCTCTCTCTCTCTCTCTCTCTCTCTCTCTCTCTCTCTCTCTCTCTCTCTCTCTCTCTCTCTCTCTCTCTCTCTCTCTCTCTCAATTCAATTCAATTCAAGGGGCTTTATTGGCATGGGAAACATGTGTTAACATTGCCAAAGCAAGTGAGGTAGATAATATATAAAGTGAGAGAGTCTCTCCTCTCTCTCTCTCTCTCTCTCTCAATTCAAGTGTTTTTTTTTACAAGGGTTTTATTACATTTATTACACATTGTCAAAGGAAGTGATGTGGAAAATAAACTAAAGTGAATTAAATAATGAAAATGAACAGTAAACACAAAAAGGTCCACAAGACCAAATACATTTCAAATGTTATATTATGTGCAAATAGTTAAAGTATGAAAAGGGTCAATAAATAAACAAACATAAATATGGGTTGTATTTACAATGGTGTTTGTTGCTGCTGTGATGGCACACTGGTATTTCACCCAGCAGGTATGGGAGTTTCACAATTGTGGATCTGTGTAATCTGAGGGAAATATGTGTCTCTAATATGGTCATACATGTGGCAGGAGGTTAGGAAGTGCAGCCTGTCTTCTATTGAGATCCTGGTCTGCATAAGTATCAATAGCAATAATCAAAACGTTCCTTAAGTTCGGGTCAGTCACAGTGGTCAGGTATTCACCATTCTCAATAGCAAGGCTATGCTCACTGAGTCTGTACATAGTCAAAATGTTCCTTAAGTTCGGGTCAGTCACAGTGGTCAGGTATTCACCATTCTCAATAGCAAGGCTATGCTCACTGAGTCTGTACATAGTCAAATCGTTCCTTAAGTTCGGGTCAGTCACAGTGGTCAGGTATTCACCATTCTCAATAGCAAGGCTATGCTCACTGAGTCTGTACATAGTCAAAATGTTCCTTAAGTTCGGGTCAGTCACAGTGGTCAGGTATTCTGACACTGTGTATTCTGTGTATAGGGACAAATAGCATTCTAGTTTGCTCAGTTTCTTTTTATGAATTCTTTCCAATGTGTCAAGAAATTATCTATTTGTTTTCTCATGATTTGGTTGGGTCTAATGGTGTTGCAGTCCTGGGGCTCTGTTGGGTCTGTTTGTGTTTGTGAACAGAGCCTCAGGACCGGCTTGCTCAGGAGACTCTTCTCCAGGTATATCTCACTGTAGGTGATGGCTTTGTTATGGAAGGTTTGGGAATCGCTTCCTTTTAGTTGGTTGTGGAATGTAACGGCTCTTTGGATTTTGATAATTAGCGGACTAGTATCGGACTAATTCTGCTTATATGGTGTTTTACATTGTACACAAAATATATCTTTGCAAAATTCTGCATGCAGAGTCTCAATTTGGTATTTGTCTTTTGTGAAGTCTTGGTTGGTGAGCGGACCTCAGACCTCACAACCATAACGGGCAATGGGTTCTATAACTGATTCAAGAATGTTTAGCCAGATCCTAATTGGTATGTCAAATGTTATGTTCCTTTTCCTTTTGCCCTTGTCTCTCAGGTCGTTCACAGCTTTGTGGAAGTTACCTGTGGCGCTGATGTTTAGGCCAAGGTATGTATAGTTTTTTTGTGTGCTCTAGGGCACAGGTGTCTAGATGGAATTTGTATTTATGGTCCTGGCAACTTTACCTTTTTTGGAACACCATTATTTTTTGTCTTACTGAGATTTACTGTCAGGGCCCAGGTCTGACAGAATCTCTGTAAGAGATCTAGGTGCTGCTGTAGGCTTTCCTTGGTTGGGGACAGAAGCACAAGATCATCAGCAAACAGTAGACATTTGACTTCAGATTAGAGTAGCTTGAGGCCGGGTGCTGCAGACTGTTCTAGTGCCCTCGGCAATTCGCTGATATATATGTTGAAGAGGGTGGGGCTTAAGCTGCATCCCTGTCTCACCCCACGGCCCTGTGAAAAGAAATGTGTGTGTTTTTTGCCAATTTTAACCGCACACTTGCTGTTTGTGTACATGGATTTTATCATTTATAATTTTATAACTCTACTCAGCAAATTGGATGCAGTCTATCACAGTACCATCCGTTTCGTCACCAAAGCCCCATATACTACCCACCACTGCGACCTGTATGCTCTCGTTGGCTGGCCCTCACTTCATATTCGTCGCCAAACCCACTGTCTCCAGGTCATCTATAAGTCTTCGCTAAGTAAAGCCCGCCTTATCTCAGCTCACTGGTCACCATAGCAGCACCCACCCGCAGCACGCGCTCCAGCAGGTATATTTCACTGGTCACCTCCAAAGCCTATGCCTCCTTTGGCCGCCTTTTCCTTACAGTTCTCTGCTGCCAATGACTGGAACTGTGAATAGCCCATCCAACTACCTCATCCCCATATTGTTATTATTTATTTATTTTCTCCTTTGCAAAAATCACTGAAGCTGGAGACTCATATCTCCCTCACTAACTTTAAGCATCAGCTATCAGAGCAGTTACAGATCTACTTGCACATTCACCTGCACATCTATCACTCCAGTATCTCTACCTGCCCATCCAACTACCTCATCCCCATATTTTATGTATTGTTTTACATTCATCTTTGCACCCCAGTATCTCTACCTGCACATTCATCTTCTGCACATCTCACCCAGTATCTCTACCTGCACATTCATCTTCTCACTCCAGTATACCTGCACATTCATCTTCTGCACATTCATCTTCTGCACATCTATCACTCCAGTATCTCTACCTGCACATTCATCTTCTGCACATCTATCACTCCAGTATCTCTACCTGCACATTCATCTTCTGCACATCTATCACTCCAGTATCTCTACTTGCACATTCATCTTCTGCACATCTATCACTCCAGTATCTCTACCTGCACTTTCATCTTCTGCACATCTATCACTCCAGTATCTCTATCTTCTGCACATTCATCTTCTGCACATCTATCACTCCAGTATCTCTACCTGCACATTCATCTTCTGCACATCTATCACTCCAGTATCTCTACCTGCACATTCATCTTCTGCACATCTATCACTGCACATCTTCTGCACATCTATCTCCAGTATCTCTACTTGCACATTCATCTTCTGCACATCTATCACTCCAGTATCTCTACCTGCACATTCATCTTCTGCACACATCTGCACATCTATCACTCCAGTATCTCTACCTGCACATTCATCTTCTGCACATCTATCACTCCAGTATCTCTGCACATTCATCTTCTGCATCATTCATCTTCTGCACATCTATCACTCCAGTATCTCTACCTGCACATTATCTTCTGCACATTCATCTTCTGCACATTCATCTTCTATCATCTCCAGTATCTCTACCTGCACATTCATCTTCTGCACATCTATCACTCCAGTATCTCTACCTGCACATTCATCTTCTGCACATCTATCACTCCAGTATCTCTACCTGCACATTCATCTTCTGCACATCTCTATCACTCCAGTATCTCTACCTGCACATTCATCTTCTGCACATCTATCACTCCAGTATCTCTACCTGCACATTCATCTTCTGCACATCTATCACTCCAGTATCTCTACCTGCACATTCATCTTCTGCACATCTATCACTCCAGTATCTCTACCTGCACATTCATCTTCTGCACCTCTATCACTCCAGTATCTCTACCTGCACATTCATCTTCTGCACATCTATCACTCCAGTATCTCTACCTGCACATTCATCTTCTGCACATCTATCATTCTCCAGTATCTCTACCTGCACATTCATCTTCTGCACATCTATCACCCAGTATCTCTACCTGCACATTCATCTTCTGCACATCTATCACTCCAGTATCTCTACCTGCACATTCATCTTCTGCACATTCTGCACATCTATCACTCCAGTATCTCTACCTGCACATTCATCTTCTGCACATCTATCACTCCAGTATCTCTACCTGCACATTCATCTTCTGCACATCTATCACTCCAGTATCTCTACCTGCACATTCATCTTCTGCACATCTATCACTCCAGTATCTCTACCTGCACATTCATCTTCTGCACATCTATCACTCCTCCTGCACATTCATCCTGCACACATTCATCTTCTGCACATCTCCAGTATCTCTACTGCACATTCATCTTCTGCACATCTATCACTCCAGTATCCAGTATGCACATCTATCACTCCACTCTGCACATTCATCTTCTGCACATCTATCACTCCAGTATACCTGCACATTCATCTTCTGCACATCTATCATCTTCTGCATCTTCTCATCTATCACTCCAGTATCTCTACCTGCACATTCATCTTCTGCACATCTATCACTCCAGTATCTCTACCTGCACATTCATCTTCTGCACATCTATCACTCCAGTATCTCTACCTGCACATTCATCTTCTGCACATCTATCACTCCAGTATCTCTACCTGCACATTCATCTTCTGCACATCTATCACTCCAGTATCTCTACCTGCACATTCATCTTCTGCACATCTATCACTCCAGTATACCCTCTACCTGCACATTCATCTTCTGCACATCTATCACTCCAGTATCTCTACCTGCACATTCATCTTCTGCACATCTATCACTCCAGTATCTCTACCTGCACATTCATCTTCTGCACATCTATCACTCCAGTATTCATCTTCTATCTATTGCACATTCATCTTCTGCACATCTATCACTCCAGTATCTCTACCTGCACATTCATCTTCTGCACATCTATCACTCCAGTATCTCTACCTGCACATTCATCTTCTGCACATCATCACTCCAGTATCTCACTGCACATTCATCTTCTGTATCTATCACTCCTATCTCTACCTGCACATTCATCTTCTGCACATCTATCACTCCAGTATCTCTACCTGCACATTCATCTTCTGCACATCTATCACTTCCAGTATCTCTCTACCTGCACATTCATCTTCTGCACATCTATCACTCCAGTATCTCTACCTGCACATTCATCTTCTGCACATCTATCACTCCAGTATCTCTACCTGCACATTCATCTTCTGCCATCTATCACTCCAGTATCTCTACTTGCACATTCATCTTCTGCACATCTATCACTCCAGTATCTCTACCTGCACATTCATCTTCTGCACATCTATCACTCCAGTATCTCTACTTGCACATTCATCTTCTGCACTCTATCTCTACCTGCATTCATCTTCTGCACATCTATCACCCAGTATCTCTACTTGCACATTCATCTTCTGCACCTCTATCACTCCAGTATTCTCTGCACATTCATCTTCTGCACATCTATCACTCCAGTATCTCTACCTGCACATTCATCTTCTGCACATCTATCACTCCAGTATCTCTACTTGCACATTCATCTTCTGCACATCTATCACTCAGTATCTCTACTGCACATTCATCTTCTGCACATCTATCACTCCAGTATCTCTACCTGCACATTCATCTTCTGCACATCTATATCTACTGCACATTCATCTTCTGCACATCTATCACTCTCTACCTGCACATTCATCTTCTGCACATCTATCACTCCAGTATCTACCTGCACATTCATCTTCTGCACATCTATCACTCCAGTATCTCTACCTGCACATTCATCTTCTGCACATCTATCACTCCAGTATCTCTACCTGCACATTCATCTTCTGCACATCTATCACTCCAGTATCTCTACCTGCACATTCATCTTCTGCACATCTATCACTCCAGTATCTCTACCTGCACATTCATCTTCTGCACATCTATCACTCCAGTATCTCTACCTGCATTCATCTTCTGCACATCTATCACTCCAGTATCTCTACCTGCACATTCATCTTCTGCACATCTATCACTCCAGTATCACTGCACATTCATCTTCTGCACATCTATCATCTCTACCTGCACATTCATCTTCTGCACATCTATCACTCCAGTATCTCTACCTGCACATTCATCTTCTGCACATCTATCACTCCAGTATCTCTACCTGCACATTCATCTTCTGCACATCTATCTCCAGTATCTCTACTTGCACATTCATCTTCTGCACATCTATCACTCCAGTATCTCTACCTGCACATTCATCTTCTGCACATCTATCACTCACCAGTATCTCTACCTGCACATTCATCTTCTGCACATCTCCAGTATCTCTACTTGCACATTCATCTTCTGCACATCAGTATCTCTACCTGCACATTCATCTTCTCTCTATCCTGCACATTCATCTTCTGCACATTCATCTTCTGCACATCTATCACTCCAGTATCTCTATCTACCCCAGTACCTTGCACATTCATCTTCTGCACATCTATCACTCCAGTATCTCTACCTGCACATTCATCTTCTGCACATCTATCACTCCAGTATCTCTACCTGCACATTCATCTTCTGCACATCTATCACAGTATCCACCTGCACATTGTTTAATCACTGTATCTCTACCTAAATCTTTGTCCAATTATCTTCTGCACTACAGCCTACCTGCACATTCATCTTCTGCACATCTATCACTCCAGTATCTCTACTGCTCATCTTCTAATCTTACCTCACACATTTGCACTATCACCTAAATTGTATTTCTGCACTAGCCTATTTATTGCCTTTTTTCTTACCTATTTGCACACACTGTAGTTATTGACTGTACGTTTGTTTATTCCATGTGTAACTCTGTGTTGTTGTTTGTGTCACACTGCTTTATCTTGGCCAGGTTGCAGTTGTAAATTAGAACTTGTTCTCAACTGTCCGACCTGGTTAAATAAAGGTGATCTGTCCGACCTGGTTAATAAAAAAACAAATGGAAAAAGATTTCATAATGTTGTATGATTTCCTCCCAACACCACTTTCCATCAATTTGTATAGCAGACCTTCATGCCACATTTATCCAAAAGCTTTTTGAAATCATCAAAGAAGGAGAAGACTCTGCCTTTGTTTTGGTTTGTTTGTTTGTCAATGAGGGTGTGCAGGGTGAATACATGGTCTGTTGTACGGTAATTTGGTAAAAAGCCAATTTGACATTTGCTCAGTTCATTGTTTTCACTGAGGAAATGTAAAGTCTGCTGTTAATGATGATGCAGAGGATTTTCCCAAGGTTGCTGTTGACGCATATCCCACGGTAGTTATTGGGGTCAAATTTGTCTCCACTTTTGTGGATATGGGTGATCAGTCAATGGTGTTCTTGGTTCCAAATATTTGGGAAGATGCCAGAGCTGAGGGATGATGTTAAAGAATTTAAGTATAGCCAATTGGAATTTGTGGTCTGTATATTTTATCATTTAATTGAGGACACCATCAACACCACAGGCCTTTTTGGGTTGGAGGTTTGTATTTTGTCCTGTAGTTCATTCAATGGAATTGGAGAATCCAGTGGGTTCTGGAAGTCTTTAATAGTTGATTCTAAGATTTATATTTGCTCATGTATATCATTTAGTTTATAGGATATGGGGTCCCATCTATTGTCACTACTAAACTATAGGATATAAGGGTCTCATCCCTATTTCACTACTAAACTATAGTATAGGGTCTCACATCCCCTATTCTCACTACTAAACTATAGGATATGGGGTCACATCCCTATTGTCACTACTAAACTATAGGATATGGGGTCACATCCCTATTTTCACTCTAAACTATAGGATATGGGGGTCTCATCCCCTATTGGATATGCGGTATCATGAGGTCCCACAGTGAATATCCTCCATGAGATTATGTAGGGTGCTGTCTTGAGCCCAATACACTACTCTGGAGATTTAGAGGACTGACTCATTGACAGTTACAGAAACCAGGACAGGTGGTGAAGAGTGGAATTTCTTACAAAGGATGATTGAGTTTTAAATGACTGGAAGCCTTGCATCTTGAGCTGTAAATCTGACCTGCTCGCTTGGTGTACGTGAGTCTTACTACAGATTGTAGGGACTGGCTGGCAGGTTCAAAGACAGGGTTCAAGAGATGGGACTCACTTCTTACCAAGGAGGAGTGGATTTGAAATGAGTGATTTACTTGGATTGATGTCAAAGTCTCTTTCAGTAGGAGAAAGGGAGTGTAATCTCAACAGAAAAGCTGGCCAGGAGGAAGGTGGAATAGTGTTCACTGGTATTCATTAAAACAACACAAGGAATAGCTGAACAAAAGGAATTACAAATCTGTACACCGGAGAGGGAGAGAGTTGAACCTGGAGACAGGAAGATTCAGACAGTGTGGTGGGTAAAATCACTCAGTGTGTGCGTATCGACTCTTTCTTTCTAATAATAATCTCTTTCTTTCTGTGTGTGTGTGTGTGTGTGTGTGTGTGTGTGTGTGTGTGTGTGTGTGTGTGTGTGTGTGTGTGTGTGTGTGTGTGTGTGTGTGTGTGTGTGTGTGTATAATAACTCAGAGTAGTGGCAGGTGTTTATATTAGTAGCCCAGTGAAAGACAATAGAGCCCCATCTCACCCAGCAGCTGTAGTCCTGTAGTCTGCAGGTGTTGGCTTGAGGCGTGTGTGTGTGTGTGTGTGTGTGTGTGTGTGTGTGTGTGTGTGTGTGTGTGAGAGAGAGATCCACGGGAGTTGGCTCTAGGCCCGCCAGCCTTGGGGTAAAAATCACAGGAGGTTGGTGGCACCTTAATTGGGGAGGACGGGCTCGTGGTAATGGCTGGAGCGGAGTCAGTGGAATGATATCAAATACATCAAACACATGGTTTCCATGGTTTCCTGGTGTTTGATTCCATTCCATTTGCTCCGTTCCAGCCATTATTATGAGCCGTTCTCCCCTCAGCAGCCACCACTGGTAAAAAATATCCTGCTTCCGCTTCCGCTGTCTCCATCACCACCACCTAGTCTGGAATCCACACTGAATGTCACACCGTTTCACTTTACTGGTTCAGCCTTCATTGTCAAATTGTTTTAAATACAGAGAGAGAGAAATAGACCAGAGTGAGAGACCAGATCGAAAGGAGACCAGTAGGGAGAGGAGACCAGAGGAGAGAAACCAGAGCAAGAGAGAGACCAGAGAGAGAGACTAGAGAGAAGAGAGACCATAGAGAGAGAGAGCCTCATGTGATACTGTAGTTTTAGTAGTGACAATAGGGGATGAGACCCCATATCCTATAGTTTAGTAGTGACAATAGGGGATGAGACCCCATATCCTATAGTTTAGTAGTGACAATAGGGGATGAGACCCCATATCCTATAGTTTAGTAGTGACAATAGGGGATGAGACCCCATATCCTATAGTTTAGTAGTGACAATAGGGGATGAGACCCCATATACTATAGTTTAGTAGTGACAATAGGGATGAGACCCCATATCCTATAGTTTAGTAGTGACAATAGGGGATGAGACCCCATATACTATAGTTTAGTAGTGACAATAGGGGATGAGACCCCATATCCTATAGTTTAGTAGTGACAATAGGGGATGAGACCCCATATCCTATAGTTTAGTAGTGACAATAGTTTAGTAGTGATGAGATCCCATATCCTATAGTTTAGTAGTGACAATAGGGGATGAGATCCCATATCCTATAGTTTAGTAGTGACAATAGGGGATGTGACCCCATATCCTATAACTGCACGGCGCCTTCATGACACGCCTATGACGTGGCCGGTCTTCACTTGATCGACTGCAACTTTGTCAAATATGCACCAATCGGGGTCAAACAAAGCCAGCTAGTTGGCCAATGAGCTGGGCTGTAGGGCAATGTCGGGAAACTCCGTATTTGTCGCAAGGTGTTGCTGCTAACCTTGCGCGACAGCAAGCCTTTTCCTTTTGGACAACACTTCTAAGAATATGGAGCGTTATGAAGTCATGAAAACTGGGTGTTTTGCAAATGTTGAGCTTATAATATGGCTACAAATACTGGAAAAGCTAAATCAAAGCCCAAGTATACACATTTAACGATATTCTTGCAGAATTTTTTTACGTGAATGTCTCCTTCACGACTTGCCCAAAATGTACCTGGGTGACTTCACACTAAAAGTCATGTAGTTTTCTCATACTTCAAGTTATCCGTCTGAAGCTGTGCAGATACACTGCTGCCATCTTGTGGACACCATCGGAATTACATGTGGGGCCTTTCCGTTGCATTTCAAAGATGGTGGTAGAAATAAATAAAAATAATTATCTGGTTGTTTTGTTCTTTGTATTTTCTTCTACCAGATCTTCGGGGCCTGAGTTACAGGCAGTCAGATTTGGGTCTGTCATTTTAGGTGAAAATTGAAAAAAAAATGCGCTTTGAAATTATTCTTGTATAATGTACAGAGCTTTGCAAATGTAATATTTTATGATTATCATTATTACGATTATTATCATTATTATTATTATCATTATTATTATTATTATTATTATTGTTAGTATTGTTATTATTATCATTATTATCATTATTATTATTATTATTATTATCATTATTATTATTATTATTATTATTATTATTATTATTATTATCATTATTATTATTATCATTATTATTATTATCATCATTATTATTATTATTGTTATTATTGTTATTATTATCATTATTATTATTATCATTATTATTATTGTTATTATTATCATTATTATTATTATCATCATTATTATTATTATTATTATTATTATTATTATTATTATTATTATTATTATCATTATTATTATTATTATCATTATTATTGTTGTGTGTTATTGTTATTATTATTATCATTATTATTATTATTATTATCATTATTATTATTATTTATTATTATCATTATTATTGTTATTATTATCATTATTATTATTATTATTATCATCATTATTATTATTATCATTATTATTATTATTATTATTGTTATTATTGTTATTATTATCATTATTATTATTATTATCATTATTAGTATTATTATTATCATTATCATCATCATTATTATTATTATTATTATTATTTGTATTGTTATTATTGTAATTATCATGATTATTATTATTGTTATTATTATTATTGTTATTATTATTAATGCCATTATCATTATTATTAATATTATGATTATAGGTGTGCCTGTGCACATGTGTGGCTGCCTGGCTGTGTGTGTGTGTGTGAGTGTGTGTGTGTGTGAGTGTGTGTGTGTGTGTGTGTGTGTGTGTGTGTGTGTGTGTGTGTGTGTGTGTGTGTGTGTGTGTGGTAATTGTGTGTGTGTGTGTGTGTGTTTGTTTGCTGTGTATATGTGCAGGCGTTGAGTACATGCTTGACGGAGAGAGGCCAGAACAAGAGAGAGAGGACATAGAAAAAAAAACTCCCAGTTAGCCATTCCATTCTTACCCACCTTCAGTTAACTATTCCATTCATACCCACCTTCCAGTTAACCATTCAATTCATACCCACCTTCAGTTAGCCATTCCATTCATACCCACTTTCCAGTTAACTATTCCATTTCATACCACCTTTCAGTTAACCATTCAATTCATACCCACCTTCAGTTAACCATTTCCATTCATACCCACCTTCCAGTTAACCATTCCATTCATACCCACCTTCCAGTTAACCATTCCCATTCATACCCACCTTCCAGTTAACCATTCCATTCATACCCACCTTCAAGTTAACCATTCCATTCATACCCACCTTCAAGTTAACCATTCCCATTCATACCCACCTTCAGTTAACCATTCCATTCATACCCACCTTCCAGTTAACCATTCCATTCATACCCACCTTCAGTTAACCATTCCATTCATACCCACCTTCAAGTTAACCATTCCATTCATACCCACCTTCCAGTTAACCATTCCATTCATACCCACCCTCCAGTTAGCCATTCCATTCATACCCACCTTCCAGTTAACCATTCCATTTATAGCCACCCTCCAGTTAGCCATTCAATTTATAGCCACCCTCCAGTTAGCCATTCCATTTATAGCCACCCTCCAGTTAGCCATTCCATTTATAGCCACCCTCCAGTTAGCCATTCCATTTATAGCCACCTTCCAGTTAACCATTCAATGTATACCCACCCTCCAGTTAGCCATTCCATTTATAGCCACCTTCCAGTTAGCCATTCAATGTATAGCCACCCTCCAGTTAGCCATTTCATTTATAGCCACCTTCCAGTTAGCCATTCCATTTATAGCCACCCTCCAGTTAGCCATTCCATTTTATAGCCACCCTCCAGTTAGCCCATTTCATTTATAGCCACCTTCCAGTTCGCCAATCCATTTATAGCCACCACTCCAGTTAGCCATTCCATTTAAAGCCACCTTCCAGTTAGCCATACCATTTATAGCCACCCTCCAGTTAGCCATTCCATTTCAAGCCACCCTCAGTTAGCCATTCCATTTATAGCCACCCTCCAGTTAGCCATTCCATTTATAGCCACCCTCAGTTAGCCATTCCATTTATAGCCACCCTCCAGTTAGCTATTCCATTTGAAGCCACCTTCCAGTTAGCCATACCATTTATAGCCACCCTCCAGTTAGCCATTCCATTTATAGCCACCCTCCAGTTAGCCATTCCATTTATAGCCACCTTCCAGTTAGCCATTCCATTTATAGCCACCCTCCAGTTAGCCATTCCATTTATAGCCACCCTCCAGTTAGCCATTCCATTTATAGCCACCTTCCAGTTAGCCATTCCATTTATAGCCACCCTCCAGTTAGCCATTCCATTTATAGCCACCCTCCAGTTAGCCATTCCATTTATAGCCACCTTCCAGTTAGCCATTCCATTTATAGCCACCCTCCAGTTAGTCATTCCATTTATAGCCACCCTCCAGTTAGCCATTCCATTTATAGCCACCTTCCAGTTAGCCATTCCATTTATAGCCACCCTCCAGTTAGCCATTCCATTTATAGCCACCCTCCAGTTAGCCATTCCATTTATATCCACCTTCCAGTTAGCCATTCCATTTATAGCCACCCTCCAGTTAGTCATTCCATTTATAGCCACCCTCCAGTTAGCCATTCCATTTATAGCCACCTTCCAGTTAGCCATTCCATTTATAGCCACCTTCCAGTTAACCATTCAATGTATACCCACCCTCCAGTTAGCCATTCCATTTATAGCCACCCTCCAGTTAGCCATTCCATTCATAGCCACCCTCCAGTTAGCCATTTAATTTATAGCCACCTTCCAGTTCGCCATTCCATTTATAGCCACCCTCCAGTTAGCCATTCCATTTGAAACCACCTTCCAGTTAGCCATTCCATTTATAGCCACCCTCCAGTTAGCCATTCCATTTGAAGCCACCCTCCAGTTAGCCATTCCATTCATAGCCACCCTCCAGTTAGTCATTCCATTTATAGCCACCCTCCAGTTAGCCATTCCATTTATAGCCACCTTCCAGTTAACCATTCAATGTATACCCACCCTCCAGTTAGCCATTCCATTTATAGCCACCCTCCAGTTAGCCATTCCATTTATAGCCACCCTCCAGTTAGCCATTCCATTTATAGCCACCCCCAGTTAGCCATTTCATTTATAGCCACCTTCCAGTTCGCCATTCCATTTATAGCCACCCTCCAGTTAGCCATTCCATTTATAGCCACCCTCCAGTTAGCCATTCCATTTATAGCCACCCTCCAGTTAGCCATTCCATTTATAGCCACCCTCCAGTTAGCCATTCCATTTATAGCCACCCTCCAGTTAGCCATTCCATTTATAGCCACCCTCCAGTTAGCCATTCCATTTATAGCCACCCTCCAGTTAGCCATTCCATTTATAGCCACCCTCCAGTTAGCCATTCCATTTATAGCCACCCTCCAGTTAGCCATTCCATTTATAGCCACCCTCCAGTTAGCCATTCCATTTATAGCCACCCTCCAGTTAGCCATTCCATTTTTAGCCACCCTTCAGTTAGCCATTCCATTTTTAGCCACCCTTCAGTTAGCCATTCCATTTATAGCCACCTTCCAGTTAGCCATTCCATTTTTAGTGGCAGGTGTTTATATTAGTAGCCCAGTGAAAGACAATAGAGCCCCATCTCACCCATTTTTTTCTTTTCATCAATACTGACAGAAGCTGGTGTCCCGTGCTGGTGTTCCGTGCTGGTGTTCCGTGCTGGTGTCCCGTGCTGGTGTCCCGTGCTGGTGTCCCGTGCTGGTGTCCCGTGCTGGTGTCCCGTGCTGGTGTTCCGTGCTGGTGTCCCGTGCTGGTGTCCCGTGCTGGTGTCCCGTGTTGGTGATTTCTGTGCTGGTGTCCTGTGCTGGTGATTTCTGTGCTAGTGATTTCTGTGCTGGTGTCCTGTGCTTTTGTTCTGTGCTGGTGATTTCTGTGCTGGTGTCCCGTGCTGGTGATTTCTGTGCTGGTGTCCTGTGCTTTTGATTTCTGTGCTGGTGATTTCTGTGCTGGTGTCCCGTGTTGGTGATTTCTGTGCTGGTGTCCTGTGCTTTTGATTTCTGTGCTGGTGATTTCTGTGCTGGTGTCCCGTGCTGGTGATTTCTGTGCTGGTGTCCTGTGCTTTTGATTTCTGTGCTGGTGATTTCTGTGCTGGTGTCCCGTGTTGGTGATTTCTGTGCTGGTGATTTCTGTGCTGGTGTCCCGTGCTGGTGATTTCTGTGCTGGTGTCCCGTGTTGGTGATTTCTGTGCTGGTGTCCCGTGTTGGTGATTTCTGTGCTGGTGTCCTGTGTTGGTGATTTCTGTGCTGGTGTCCTGTGCTTTTGATTTCTGTGCTGGTGTCCTGTGCTGGTGATTTCTGTGCTGGTGATTTCTGTGCTGGTGTCCTGTGTTGGTGATTTCTGTGCTGGTGATTTCTGTGCTGGTGATTTCTGTGCTGGTGTCTCGTGCTGGTGATTTCTGTGCTGGTGTCCCGTGCTGGTGATTTCTGTGCTGGTGATTTCTGTGCTGGTGTCCCGTGCTGGTGTCCCGTGCTGGTGTTCCGTGCTGGTGTTCCGTGCTGGTGTTCCGTGCTGGTGTCCGTGCTGGTGTTCCGTGCTGGTGTTCCGTGCTGGTGTTCTGTGCTGGTGTAAGCAGATGTAATATAATGTTCATAAAAGGGTAGAAAGATAGACAATGTCTTACTGTTTTACAAAATAGGACTTCAATGCTGTTTGTGTTAGATTGTTGTTTTATATAAAAAGGCCACTGGTATGAAATGAAAGTTGTCTCGTTTGAATAAAGACAGCTGAAGAAGTGCGTTTCAGCAGATGGCAGCTATGATCACCATGGTAACACGGTCTTAATGAAATGAAAGTGTCATAAACAGAAGACGTGTGTTATTAGATGTCATGTCCATTCATGTCCTCTCATTTCAAACCACAGAATTTTTTATTTTACTAGGCAAGTCAGTTAAGAACAAATTCTTATTTACAATGACGGCCTAGGAACAGTGCCTGTTCAGGGGCAGAAGGACAGATCTGTACCTTGTCAGCTCGGGGATTTGAACTTGCAACCTTCCGGTTACTAGTCCAACACTCTAACCACTAGGCTACCCTGCCGCCCCAAATTAACTCTCTACTTTAAGCACAGAACAGGTTACTGTGAAGGTTTTCCTCCTCTTCGTCTGAAGAGGAGGCGTAGCAAGGATCGGACCAAGATGCGACGTGGTAAGTGTCCATATCGTTTCATAAAACATCATCTGAACACTCAATGAAATTACAAAACAATAAACGTGAACAAAACCGGAAACGGTTACGTGTGGCGAACAAACACAGACACGGAAAACCCAGGCTACCTAAGGCTACCTAAGGAAACCCAGGCTACCTAAGGCTACCTAAGGAAACCCAGGCTACCTAAGGAAACCCAGGCTAGCTTCTGTAGCTCAGTTGGTAGAGCATGGCGCTTGTAACGCCAGGGTAGTGGGATTCGATTCCCGGGACCACCCATACGTAGAATGTATGCACACATGACTGTAAGTCGCTTTGGATAAAAGCGTCTGCTAAATGGCATATATTATTATTATTATTTATTATTGCTACCTAAGGCTACCTAAAGAAACCCAGGCTACCTAAAGGAAACCCAGGCTACCTAAGGCTACCTAAGGATACCAGGCTACCTAAGGAAACCCAGGCTACCTAAGGCTACTAAGGAACCCAGGCTACCTAAGGCTACCTAAGGAAACCCAGGCTACCTAAAAGGGCTACCTAAGGAAACCCAGGCTACCTAAGTATGATTCTCCATCAGAGACAACTGGTGACACCTGCCTCTGATTGAGAACCACACTAGGCCGAACACAGAAAACCAACCTAGAAACACAAAACATAGAATGCCCGCAACTCCGTCCTGACCAACTAAAACAAGCGAATAACACAGGAACTAGGGTCAGGCATTGACAGTTACTCTGGAGAATGTAAAACTGGCTTACAACACTATGTCTATGTGTCAAGAATAGGGTCAGAACGTGACAGTTACTCTGGAGAATGTAAAAACACAATACAACACTATGTCTCTATGTGTCAGAATAGGGTCAGAACGTGACAGTTACTCTGGAGAATGTAAACAACACAACACTATGTATGTCAAGAAGCATAGTCCTACTCTTACTGTAGCTATGGGTCGAAATGAGCAAGAATGTTTACCTGGAGTAAAATGGGGGAGGTCATGCTGGTATAATTTCCATCAAGGGGAGAGATCATGCAGGTATAATTTCCATCCAAGGGGAGGAGGTCATGCTTGTATAATTTCCATCAAGGGGAGGGTCATGCAAATTGTAATTGATGACATTTAAGTATTTCTCAATGTTTTAGAATGAGTTGCTTTTAGGCTATATATATCGATGTGTTTCCAATGCTGCCCCATCATCTCTGATTCTCCTCTGGGGGCGCTATATCAAATCAAATCATCAAATCAAATTTGATTTGTCACATACACATGGTTAGCAGATGTTAATGCGAGTGTAGCGAAATGCTTGTACTTCTAGTTCCGACAATGCAATAATAACCAACAAGTAATCTAGCTAACAATTCCAAAAACTACTACCTTATAGACAGTGTAAGGGGATAAAGAATATGTACATAAAGATATATGAATGAGTGATGGTACAGAGCGGCATGGGCAAGATACAGTAGATGGTATTGAGTGCAGTATATACAAATGAGATGAGTATGTAAACAAAGTGGCATAGTTAAAGTAGCTAGTGATACATGTATTACATAAAGATGCAGTAGATGATATAGAGTACAGTATATACATATACATATGAGATGAATAATGTAGGGTATGTAAACATTATATTAGGTAGCATTGTTTAAAGTGGCTAGTGATATATTTTACATAATTTCCCATCAATTCCCATTATTAAAGTGGCTGGAGTTGAGTCAGTGTGTTGGCAGCAACCACTCTGTTAGAGATGGCTGTTTAACAGTCTGATGGTCTCGAGATAGAATCTGTTTTTCAGTCTCTCGGTCCCTGCTTTGATGCACCTGTACTGACCTCGTCTTCTGGATGATAGCGGGGTGAACAGGCAGTGGCTCGGGTGGTTGTTGTCCTTGATCTTTTTGGCCTTCCTGTGATATCGGGTGGTGTAGGTGTCCTGGAGGGCAGGTAGTTTTGCCCCCGGTGATGCGTTGTCCAGACCTCACTACCCTCTGGACAGCCTTGCGGTTGAGGGCAGTGCAGTCGCCGTACCAGGCGGTGATACAGCCCGACAGGATGCTCTCAATTGTGCATCTGTAGAAGTTTGTGAGTGTTTTTGGTAACAAGCCACATTTCTTCAGCTTCCTGAGGTTGAAGAGCGCTGCTGCGCCTTCTTCACGATGCTGTCTGTGTGGGTGGACCAATTCCAGTTTGTCTGTGATGTGTACGCCGAGGAACTTAAAACTTACTACCCTCTCCACTACTGTTCCATCGATGTGGATAGGGGGTGTTCCCTCTGCTGTTTCCTGAAGTCCACAATCATCTCCTTAGTTTTGTTGACGTTGAGTGTGAGGTTATTTTCCTGACACCACACTCCGAGGGCCCTCACCTCCTCCCTGTAGGCCGTCTTGTCGTTGTTGGTAATCAAGCCTAACACTGTTGTGTCGTCCGCAAACTTGATGATTGAGTTGGAGGCGTGCGTGGCCACATTTTCTTTAATAAAAGGGTAGGCCTGCGTCTTAACCTCTCATACGCCCTCAATTCAAGTCTTGGTTTTATCTCAACAGCCCTTCACTGACACGGAGGTAGGCTATTTAAAGAGCGCATGGTGGGTGGAGGAATTGACCAAGGAAATCTGTGGATATAGCAGCCTATGGCCTAATGTCGTCTGTCAAACAGGTAGACCTACATCTTATTAATGTATTTCTTCAATAGGGAGAAATAGGCTCCAACACAAAGCCCTCTTGTTGTTAATAAAGTCTAATTAAAATGAAGACGGTTTTAATTATGGCTACTCCAGTTTGGCTACTTTCAGCACCAGGAGCTGTCCATTTCCCATTGATTATGCTGCGGCTGCTGCTTCCAGTTTCAGCTCTACAATGTAAGTTTATTGTGAATCTGTCTGATTGTGCTTATATATATAAAGAAATCTACAACAGTGTTTTGATTCACTGTGCTTATATATATAAAGAAATCTACAACAGCGTTTTGATCCACTGTGCTTTATATATATAAAGAAATCTACAACAGTGTTTTGATCCACTTGTGCTTGGGATGCCAGAAACGAGCTTGTAAAATACCGGGAGACGGACCACATGTCATTGCCTTTGACAGTCAG
This sequence comes from Oncorhynchus keta, assembly GCF_023373465.1. NCBI lineage: Eukaryota > Metazoa > Chordata > Actinopteri > Salmoniformes > Salmonidae > Oncorhynchus > Oncorhynchus keta. Next base: position 101,234 of record NW_026290795.1, read on the forward strand.
AGGCTGAGCAACAACCTGTAGCCGCGAGGAGACAGAAATAGACTTTGCTTGGGAGGGAATCTAATTTGTCACTGTCAATTGATTGTTTATTCATGTTCTGTTTCATAGAAGATGTTGGGGTGGAAACGTTGGCCTAACTTTGAAAGTACATATAATCAGATTCCTAATGACATCTCAGATTTAATTATTTGTAAACAGGGACAGTTTTTTGCAATAAAGACACAGATTTACCATTGACTCCAGTTTGTTTTCTACACTGCTGCTACTCACTGTTTATTATCTGCGATAATCACTTTCACCCTACCTAAAAATGTACAAATGACCTCAACTAACCTGTACCCCGCTTTACTGACTTGGTAGCGGATGCCCCCTGGGTATGGCCTTGTTATTGTTATTGTTATTGTTATTTTTATTGTGTTTACTTTTTATTATTTTTAATTAGAATTTTTTACTTTAGTTTATTTTGGTAAATATTTACTGTAAAATGCTTACTTTACAAGCACTGTTTTAATCAATTCTGTCCAAGTCTCTACACCTGTTGTAGTCTGCCGCATGTGACAAACAGTTGGATTTGATTTGGCATCGTAGGCCCACCTCTCTGTTTGTTCTTAGCCTGTAATTCTGGTCATTTGTATGAAAAAGGTTCTGCTAATATGTAAACTGACGAAGAATTGCATGAAATGTTTCTAAAGGTTGTTCTTTTCTCAGACTGGCAAATGCGATAACAGATTGATGCGAGGCTTTACTGTGAGCAGATCTTTCTACCCCTGCTCTTGTCCACGGTTGTCTGCGAACCAACAACCTTCTGGCCCGCGTAAACTATTTTCTTTCAAGTGTTCAGGGAGGGTTTAGGTAAAACACATTTTGCTGAAGGGAGGGTTTAGGTAAAACATATTTTGCTGAAGGGAGGGCCATCCATTTTCATTTCCAGAGGAGTCCGATTTTAGTAACCCTTTTATCAAACCATATCCTTTACTTTCTACAGAGACAGCTGCCTGCATTATCGCCATTTGTCTGAGTTATTCTCACTTCACTAGCAGAGAGAATCCCAGATTTTGTGCCTAATGTGTGTCTGAGTTATTCTCAGTTCACTAGCAGAGAGAATAGATCAGTTTAGTGCCTAATGTGTGTCTGAGTTATTCTCAGTTCACTAGCAGAGAGAACAGATCAGTTTGTGCCTAATGTGTGTCTGAGTTATTCTCAGTTCACTAGCAGAGAGAATCCTAGATCCTAATGTGTGTCTGAGTTATTCTCACTTCACTAGCAGAGAGAATCCCAGATCAGTTTGTGCCTAATGTAAGTGTGTCTGAGTTATTCTCGGTTCACTAGCAGAATCCCAGATCAGTTTTCTGCCTAATGTAAGTGTGTCTGAATTATTCTCAGTTCACTGCAGAGAGAATCCCAGATCAGATTCTGCCTAATGTAATGTGTCTGAATTATTCTCAGTTCACTAGCAGAGAGAATCCCAGATCAGATTCTGCCTAATGTAAGTGTGTCTGAATTATTCTCAGTTCACTAGCAGAGAATCCCAGATCAGATTCTGCCCAATGTAAGTGTGTCTGAATTATTCTCGGTTCACTAGCAGAGAGAATCCCAGATCAGATTCTGCCTAATGTAAGTGTATCTGAATTATTCTCAGTTCACTAGCAGAGAGAATCCCAGATCAGATTCTGCCTAATGTAAGTGTGTGTCTGAATTATTCTCAGTTCACTAGCAGAGAATCCCAGATCAGTTTGTGCCTAATGTAAGTGTGTCTGAATTATTCACTAGCAGAGAGAATCCCAGATCAGATTCTGCCTAATGTAAGTGTGTCTGAATTATTCTCAGTTCACTAGCAGAGAGAATCCCAGATCAGATTGTGCCTAATGTAAGTGTGTCTGAATTATTCTCAGTTCACTAGCAGAGAGAATCCCAGATCAGATTGTGCCTAATGTAAGTGTGTCTGAATTATTCTCAGTTCACTAGCAGAGAGAATCCCAGATCAGTTTGTGCCTAATGTGTGTCTGAGTTATTCTCAGTTCATTAGCAGAGAGAATCCCAGATCAGATTGTGCCTAATGTAAGTGTGTCTGAGTTATTCTCAGTTCACTAGCAGAGAGAATCCCAGATCAGTTTGTGCCCAATGTGTGTCTGAGTTATTCTCAGTTCACTAGCAGAGAGCATCCCAGATCATTTTGTGCCAATGTAACCAGTGTCTGAGTTATTCTCAGTTAGCTAGTTAGCAGTTTGGGTGCGCGCTAATCAGCATTTCAATCAGTGACCTTGAAGTAGCTGTTTCCACCGGTGCTTTTGTGGAGCGATAGATTCTGTAATGTAAGATGTCTGAATTATTCCAGCACTAGCAGAGAGCAGTCGTTGATGTGTTCAGAGGGTCCCTGGTTCGAGTCCAGGTAGGGGGCGAGAGAGAGGGACAGAAACAACACTGTTACACCAACTCCTAAGGTGGTCGTTTGGCATAACAAGGAATAATAGGTATGGACACAAACAGATCTGGACACCAGACTAAAGGTTGGTTCCAGGCTTAAGTGTATCTGAATTATTCCAACTAGCAGAGGACCACAGTTTGTGCCTATGTATCTGACCAGAACCCTGAGGAATAGGAAGTGTAGGGAATAGAGTCTGGTATTTCAGGAATGGAAACACTGAGATGCTTCTGTCTGTTGTTGGATATTCTGTTGAGCCAGGACAGGGCCTAATGTGTGTCTGAAACATGAGGGAATAAAGGATGGATGGATGGATGGATGGATGGATGGACCTTGAGAGCTGTTTCCAGGTGAATAAAGGAGAGATGGATGGATGGATGGATGGATGGAGAAGGATGATGGAGGAGAGAAGGAGAGAATAAAGGAGAGATGGATGGATGGACAGTATGGACACAAAGGAGGGAATAAAGGTTGGAGAGATAGGGATTACTTCTGACCAGAATGGAATAGGGAAGTGGAGGGAGATAGGAGAGAATGGAAAGGAGAGATGGATGGATGGAGGAGAGTAAAACATGAGGGATAAAGGGATGGAGGAGAGAAGGAGATGGATGGATGGAGTGAGAGAAGAGAATAAAGGAGAGATGGATGATGGAGAGAGAGATGGATGGATGGGAGAGAAGAATAAAGGAGAGATGGATGGATGGAGTGAGAGAAGAGAATAAAGGAGATGGATGGATGGATGGAGAGATGGATGGATGGATGGATGGATGGAGAGAGGAGGGAATAAAGGAGAGATGGATGGATGGAGTGAGAGGAGAATAAAGGAGAGATGGATGGATGGAGGAGATGGAGAGAATAAAGGAGAGATGGAGATGGATGGAGATGGATGGATGGAGTATGGAGAGAGAAGGAGAGAATAAAGGAGAGATGGATGGATGGAGTGAGAGAAGAGAATAAAGGAGAGATGGATGGATGGATGATGGATGGAGTGAGAGATGGATGGATGGAGTGAGAGGAGAGAAGAAAGGAGAGATGGATGGATGGAGTGAGAGAAGGAGAGAAGAAAGGAGAGATGGATGGATGGAGTGAGAGGAGGGAATAAAGGAGAGATGGATGGATGGATGGAGTGAGAGAAGGAGAGAATAAAGGAGAGATGGATGGATGGAGGAGAGAAGGAGAGAATAAAGGAGAGAGATGGATGGATGGGAGGAGAGATGGAGGATGGATGGAGATGGATGGATGGAGAGAAGGAGAGAATAAAGGAGATGGATGGATGGATGGAGGAGAGAATAAAGGAGAGATGGATGGATGGAGAGAGAAGAGAAGTAGAGATGGATGGATGGAGAGAGATGGATGGATGGAGTGAGAGAAGGAGAGAAGAAAGGAGAGAATGGAGGAGGAGAAAGGAGAGATGGATGGATGGAGTGAGAGAAGGAGAGAATAAAGGAGAGATGGATGGATGGAGGAGAGATGAGATGGATGGAGGAGAGATGAGAGAGAAGAAAGGAGAGATGGATGGGAGTGAGAGAGGAGAGAATAAAGGAGAGATGGATGGATGGAGTGAGAGAAGGAGGGAATAAAGGAGATGGATGGATGGAGTGAGAGATGGATGGATGGAGTGAGAGAAGGAGAGAATAAAGGAGAGATGGATGGATGGAGTGAGAGAAGGAGGGAATAAAGGAGAGATGGATGGATGGAGTGAGAGAAGGAGAGAATAAAGGAGAGATGGATGGATGGAGTGAGAGAAGGAGAGAATAAAGGAGAGATGGATGGATGGAGTGAGAGATGGATTAGGAGAAGAAGGAGGGAAATAAAGGAGAGATGATGGATGGAGTGAGAAGGAGAGAAGAAAGGAGACAGATGGATGGATGGAGTGAGAGATGGATGGATGGATGGAGATGATGGATGGATGGATGAGAGGAGAGAAGAAAGGAGAGATGGATGGATGGAGAGAGGTAAGAAGAAAGGAGAGATGGATGGATGGATGAGAAGGAGGGATGGAGAGAGAGATGGATGGATGGATGAGAGAATAAAGGAGAGATGGATGGATGGGATAGGAGGGAAAGGAGATGGATGGATAAAGGAGAGATGGATGGATGGATGAGATGGATGGATGAGATGGATGGATGGAGGAGAGATGGATGGATGGATGAGAGAAGGAGGGAAATAAAGGAGAGATGGAGTGGAGAGAGAGATGGATGAATGGAGGAGAGATGGATGGATGGATGGAGAGAAGGAGGGATGAATGAGATGGATGGATGGGAGGAGAGATGGGAGATGGATGGATGGATGGATGGATGGATGGATGGATGGAGAGAGGAGAGAAGAAAGGAGAGATGGATGGATGGATGGATGGATGGATGGATGGAGATGGATGGAGGAGAGATGGATGGATGGAGGAGCAGGAGAGCACTGAAGCTGTGAGAGAAGAGAAAGGAATGGATGGATGGAATAGATGTAATGATACTGGGTGAAGTGAGCATCAATGCATACACTGCCTTTGTGTGTGTGTGAATGTGTGACTGAGAATAAAATGTAATGATGTGTGTGTGTGTGAGCATCAATGTACACTGCCTGTGTGTGTGTGTGTGTGTGTGTGTGTGTGTGTGTGTGTGTGTGTGTGTGTGTGTGTGTGTGTGTGTGTGTGTGTGTGTTACTCAACGGAGATAATACCTAATGTACTTTGGCAATGGACTGAGTGAGGGTCTTCAAATCTGCCAAATGACAATATAAAACAGAATATTATACAAGACTGAAAACACTTTCGTTGTCATCACAGCGTGGCACCCTATTCCATACATGGTGCACTACAACAGACCAGACCTATTCCTAACTAGTGCACTATATAGGGACTAGGGTGTCATTTGGGATGCATTCCAAGGCTATCTAAGGTGTGTGTGCATTTGGAAAGTATTCAGACCCTTGACTTTTTATCCCACATTTTGTTACATTACATTCTAAAATGTATATATATATATTTATTTTTTAACTCATCGATCTACACACAATTCCCCATAGAGACAAAGCAAAAACAGTAACAAAAACAGAAATAGACCATTTGCTATTAGATTCGAAATTGATCTCAGGTGCATCCTGTTTCCATTGATCATCCTTGAGATGTTTCTACAACTTGATTGGAGTCCACCTGTGGTAAATTCAGTTGATTGGACATGATTTGGAAAGGCACACACCTGTCTATCTAAGGTCACACAGTTGACAGTGCATGTCAGAGCAAAAACCAAGCCACGAGGTCGAAGGAATTGTCTGTATGGCTCTGACACAGGATTGTGTCAAGGCATAGATCTGGGGAAGGGTACCAAAACATTTCTGCCCCCAAGAACACAGTGGCCTACATCATTCTTAAATGGAAGAAGTTTGAAACCACCAAGACTCTTTCTAGAGATGGCCGCCCGGCCAAACTGAGCAATCGGGGGAGAAGGGCCTTAGTCAAGGAAGTGACCAAGAACCCGATGGCCAATCTGACAGAGCTCTAAAGTTCCTCTGTGGAGATGGGAGAACCTTCCAGAAGGACAACCATCTCTGCAGCACTCCACCAATCGGCCTTTATAGTAGAGTGGCCGGCCAGCCAGAAGCTACATTTCTCAGTAGAAGGCACATGACAGCCTGTTTGGAGTTTACCAAAAGGCACCTAAAGACTCTCAGACCAGGAGAAACAAGATTCTCTGATCTGATGAAAGCAAGATGCAACTCTTTGGCCTGAATGCCAAGCATCACGTCTCGAGGAAATCTGCATGGTGGTGGCAGCATCATGCTGTGGGGATGTGTTACAGTGGCAGGGACTGAGAGACTAGTCAGGATCGAGGGAAAGACGAACATAGGAAAGTACAGAGAGATCCTTGATGAAAACCTGCTCCAGAGCGCTCAAGACCTTAGACTGGGGTTCCAACAGGACAATGACCCCAAACACACAGCCAAGACAACGCAGGTGTGGCTTCGGGACAAGTCTCTGAATGTCCTTGAGTGGCCCAGCCAGAGCCCAGACTTGAACCTGATAGAACATCTCTGGAGAGATCTGAAAATAGCTGTGCAGCGACGCTCCCCATCCAACCTGACAGAGCTTGAGAGGATCTGCAGAGCAGAATGGGAGAAACTCCCCAAATACAGGTGTGCCATGCTTGGTGTCATGGAAAACATAGCTTGTCCCAAAAAAGTGGTTTCTTAGCCCAACTTACCCCGGGTATGGGCTATGTTGAGCATAGGGACTGGGTAAGTTGAGCAGCAGCCTGTGATGGTGGTGACAGTGGGTGTGGGTGATGGTGTCCTGTGATGGTGTCCTGTGAGTGGGTGATGGTGTCCTGTGACAGTGGGTGATGGTGTCCTGTGTGATGGTGTCCTGTGACAGTGGGTGATGGTGTCCTGTGACAGTGGGTGATGGTGGCAGGGTGATGGTGTCCTGGGTGACTGTGGGTGAGTGGTGGTGATGGTGTCCTGTGACAGTGGGTGATGGTGTCCTGTGATGGTGACCGTGGGTGATGGTGTCCTGTGACCAGTAGGTGATGGTGTCCTGTGACAGTGGGTGATGGTGGGTGATGGTGTCCTGTGGGTGATGGTGTCCTGTGACATGGGTGATGGTGTCCCAGTGGGTGATGGTGGGTGATGGTGTCCTGTGACAGTGGGTGATGGTGTCCAGTGGGTGATGGTGTCCTGTGACAGTGGGCGTGGGTGATGGTGTCCTGTGACCATGGGTGATGGTGCTGGTAGGTCAAAGTTGCTTTCAAGGAATGGGGGATGTGGTATACTGTATATAGTGTTGAAGTCGTGGAAGTTTACATACACCTTAGCCAAATACATTAAACCAGTTTTCACAATTCCTGACATTTAATCTTAGGAACAATTCCATGTCTTAGGTCAGTTAGAATCACCACTTTATTTTAAGAATGTGAAATATCAGAATAATAATAGAGAAGGATTTATTTCAGCTTTTTATTTCCTTTCATCACATTCCCATTGGTCAGAAGTTTCCATACACTCAATTAGTATTTGGTAGCATTGCCCCTTTGGAATTGTTTAACTTGGGTCTGTCACGCCCCCTGGCCAGAGAAACTTTATTCTCTATTTTTTAGGCCAGGGTGTGACTAGGGTGGGAATTCTAGTTTCTTTATTTCTATGTTTTCTATTTCTGTGTGTTTGGCTGGGTGTGGTTCTGAATCAGAGGCAGCTGTCTATCGTTGTCTCTGATTGAGAATCATACTTAGGCATCTTTTCACCCTGTGTTTGTGGGTTGTTTTCACCAGACAGAACTGTTCTGTTTTGTACCAGTGTTCAGTTTTGAACAATAATCATGAACCACGCGGCACTTTGGTCCTCTTCTTCAGATGAGCGTGACAGGGTCAAAGGTTTCTGGGAAGCCTTCCACAAGCTTACCACAATGAATTGGGTGAATTTTGGCCCATTCCTGCTGACAGAGCTGGTGTAACTGAGTCAGGTTTGTAGGCCTCTCACTGCACACGCTTTTTTCAGTTCTGCCCATTAAATTTTCTATAGGATTGAAGTCAGGGCTTTTTGTGATGGCCACTCCAATACCTTGACCTTGCTGTCCTTAAGCCATTTTGCCACAGCTTTGGAAGTATGCTTGGGGTCATTGTCCAT
>NW_026290796.1:0-2500 GCF_023373465.1 Oncorhynchus keta
CGTAGTAGGATGCTCCTATAGTGGGCATTAATATGAGAATGACCGAAAAGTGCATTTAGGACCATATTATAATTTTCGGGTTCCCAGGTGCACGTTTCCAATAACCAGGTGCACGGATGTATAGGGTCCCCCATGGATAAAGGTCCGTGTTAGGGTGCTCCATATCGGGCATGAATATCAGGAACACCGGCATGTGCACTTAGGACCATATTTTAATTTTCGGGTTCCCAGGTGCACGGCTATTTATTTTTCCGGCCCAATTCCGTTTTTCCAAAAAATATTAACCATACTTCCCGAAGTGCTAGAGGTCCCATATTTCGTGTGATTGCCTCTCTCACAATGGGCAACAAGTAGAGAATGTAAAAAACAAAATGCCCTGGTAGGAACCTATGTTTCCAGTAACATGTACTTTTTTGGCCCAAAATCGGTAATTTTCAGAAAATGATTAAAAATACTTCCAGAAGGGCTACAGGTCCCATCTTTCGTCTCATTCCCTCTCTCTCAATGGACAACAAGTAGAGACTGTAAAATTAAAAATGCCCTGGTAGGAACCTATGTTTCCAGTCAAATGTGCTTGTATAGCCCAAAATATAAACGCGTTTTTCTATTAAAAGGTTCTATACAAAAACGCTTTTAATTACATGACATTGCCCGTCTATGTGTGCCCTTTAGTTTAAAAAAACCCCATCCAGATTGGATGTGTACTTTTTGATTTATTCACGTTTTGGTGTACCGCCATATAGCCCAACATAGTAACCGGACAGTATGTCATTTTCGGGTTCCCAGGTGCACGTTTCCAATAACCAGGTGCACACGGATGTATAGGGTCCCCCATGGATAGAGGTCCGTGTTAGGGTGCTCCATATCGGGCATGAATATCAGGAACACCGGCAGGTGCACTTAGGACCATGTTTTAATTTTTCAGATTCCCAGGTGCACAGGGATCCTAATCCGCATCCATCGAAATCTCATGTTTTAATTTTTCAGATTCCCAGGTGCACAGGGATCCTAATCCGCATCCATCGAAATCTCAAACAAGTGTCCATAAATCACTCAGGGAGGGCCCCCATGGATACAGGGCCGTAGTAGGATGCTCCTATAGTGGGCATTAATATGAGAATGACCGAAAAGTGCATTTAGGACCATATTATAATTTTCGGGTTCCCAGGTGCACGTTTCCAATAACCAGGTGCACACGGATGTATAGGGTCCCCCATGGATAGAGGTCCGTGTTAGGGTGCTCCATATCGGGCATGAATATCAGGAACACCGGCAGGTGCACTTAGGACCATGTTTTAATTTTTCAGATTCCCAGGTGCACAGGGATCCTAATCCGCATCCATCGAAATCTCACAAAGTGTCCATAAATCACTCAGGGAGGTCCCCCATGGATACAGGGCCGTAGTAGGATGCTCCTATAGTGGGCATTAATGAGAATGAGAATGACCGAAAAGTGCATTTAGGACCATATTATAATTTTCGGGTTCCCAGGTGCACGTTTCCAATAACCAGGTGCACACGGATGTATAGGGTCCCACGTTTCCAATAACCAGGTGCACACGGATGTATAGGGTCCCACCAGATAGAGGTCCGTGTTAGGGTGCTCCATATCGGGCATGAATATCAGGAACACCGGCAGGTGCACTTAGGACCATGTTTTAATTTTTCAGATTCCCAGGTGCACAGGGATCCTAATCCGCATCCATCGAAATCTCACAAAGTGTCCATAAATCACTCAGGGAGGGCCCCCATGGATACAGGGCCGTAGTAGGATGCTCCTATAGTGGGCATTAATATGAGAATGACCGAAAAGTGCATTTAGGACCATATTATAATTTTCGGGTTCCCAGGTGCAGTTTCCAATAACCAGGGCACGGATGTATAGGGTCCCCCATGGATAGGTCCGTGATGCTCCTCCATGAATAGTGTGGCATTTTTCAATTCCCAGGTGAGGGATCCTAATGCATCCACCGAAATCTCAAAAGTGCATTTAGGACCATATTATAGGATTTTAGTGGGCATTCCCAGTGCATTTAGGACCATATTATAATTTTCGGGTTCCCAGGTGCACGTTTCCAATAACCAGGTGCACACGGATGTATAGGGTCCCCCATGGATAGAGGTCCGTGTTAGGGTGCTCCATATCGGGCATGAATATCAGGAACACCGGCAGGTGCATTTTAGGACCATGTTTTAATTTTTCAGATTCCCAGGTGCACAGGGATCCTAATCCGCATCCATCGAAATCTCACAAAGTGTCCATAAATCACTCAGGGGGCCCCCATGGATACAGTAGTAGGATGCTCCTATAGTGGGCATTAATATGAGAATGACCGTAGGAATAGTGGGCATTTAGGACCATATTATAATTTTCGGGTTCCCAGGTGCACGTTTTCAATAACCAGGTGCACGGATGTATAGGGTCCCCCATGGATAAAGGTCCGTGTTAGGGTGCTCCATAGCGGGCATGAATTTTCGGAACACCGCTAATGTCATTTTA
>NW_026290796.1:12500-65000 GCF_023373465.1 Oncorhynchus keta
TACCAGTTGCACGGTTAGGTCACCAGGCCCAGAGTTGGACATAGTGCAATTTCTGTGATTTCAAACCACCAGTTGCACGGATATATATATATGTCCTCATCTGCATCCAGCATTTGGCTACCTTAAGAGAGTCATAGTTACTCCCAACTTTTACCCACACTTTACATTTTTATTTTAGGCCTTTAGTCCTGAGAAGGTCCACAGTTCCACTGTCCTTAAGGGGGGCAGAGCAGTCAGCCTCTGTGGAGGTTAGCTGCTCTGTCCCCCTTTTTTTGGCCCATTTCCCCAATCACCAGGCCCAGAGATGGACTTAGTGCAATTTCTGATCATTTTTTTTTAGGTTACCTACCATCAAACACCTTAGGAGGTGACTACTTTCAATGAGGGAATTATTTTTGGGTTACCAGTTGCACGGCTATTTATTTTTCTGGCCCAGTCAGTTATTTCAAAAAATGTTAACCATACTTCCCGAAGGCTAGAGGTCCCAAATTTCGTGTCATATCCTCTGTGGTGATGGGCAACAAGTAGAGCATGTAAAAAACAAAATGCCCTGGCGGGAACCTATGTTTCCAGTAACATTCACTTTTTTGGCCCAAAATCGGTAATTTTCAGAAAATGATTAAAAATACTTCCAGAAGGGCTAGCGGTCCCATATTTCGTCTCATACCCTCTCTCTCAATGGTCAACAAGTAGAGCATGTAAAATTAAAAATGCCCTGGTAGGAACCTATGTTTCCAGTCAAATGTGCTTGTATAGCCCAAACTATAAACGCATTTTTCTATTAAAAGTTTCTATACAAAAACGGTTTTAATTACATGACATTGCCCGTCTATGTGTGCCCTTTAGTTTAAAAAAACCCCATCCAGATTGGACATGTACGTTTTGGTGTTTTTTTTGATTTATTCACGTTTTGGTGTTTTGGGATATAGCCCAAGATGGAGGCCAACAAAGGTCAAATAAGATAGAGGCATATAAACTGCTTAGGGGTGTTTGGCATTTAGGCCTGTCTGTCCCTTCATCCCATGAGAGAGAGTAAAGCCTTTTATGCCTCTCTGTGTCCTCTCATTCCCAGAAAAAGTCACTTTCACCTGTAAGGTCAAATGAGTCCTTGAGGCCTGTTTGTGACCTCTGCTGCCCAGATGGAGGCATATAAACTGGTTAGGGGTGTTTGGCATTTAGGCCTGTCTGTCCCTTCATCCCATGAGAGAGAGTAAAGCCTTTTATGCCTCTCTGTGTCCTCTCATTCCCAGAAAAAGTCACTTTCACCTGTAAGGTCAAATGAGTCCTTGAGGCCTGTTTGTGACCTCTGCTGCCCAGATGGAGGCATATAAACTGGTTAGGGGTGTTTGGCATTTAGGCCTGTCTGTCCCTTCATCCCATGAGAGAGAGTAAAGCCTTTTATGCCTCTCTGTGTCCTCTCATTCCCAGAAAAAGTCACTTTGACCTGTAAGGTCAAATGAGACCTTGAGGCCTGTTTGTGACCTCTGCTGCCCAGATGGAGGCATATAAACTGGGTAGGGGTGTTTGGCATTTAGGCCTGTCTGTCCCTTCATCCCATGAGAGAGAGTAAAGCCTTTTATGCCTCTCTGTGTCCTCTCATTCCCAGAAAAAGTCCCTTTGACCTGTAAGGTCAAATGAGACCTTGAGGCCTGTTTGTGACCTCTGCTGCCCAGATGGAGGCATATAAACTGGGTAGGGGTGTTTGGCATTTAGGCCTGTCTGTCCCTTCATCCCATGAGAGAGAGTAAAGCCTTTTATGCCTCTCTGTGTCCTCTCATTCCCAGAAAAAGTCCCTTTGACCTGTAAGGTCAAATGAGACCTTGAGGCCTGTTTGTGACCTCTGCTGCCCAGATGGAGGCATATAAACTGGGTAGGGGTGTTTGGCATTTAGGCCTGTCTGTCCCTTCATCCCATGAGAGAGAGTAAAGCCTTTTATGCCTCTCTGTGTCCTCTCATTCCCAGAAAAAGGCATGTCAACCTGTAAGTCCTCTCATTCCCAGAAAAAGCATTTCAACCTGTAAGGGTCAAATGAGACCTTGAGGCCTGTTTGTGACCTCTGCTGCCCAGATGGAGGCATATAAACTGGGTAGGGGTGTTTGGCATTTAGGCCTGTCTGTCCCTTCATCCCATGAGAGAGAGTAAAGCCTTTTATGCCTCTCTGTGTCCTCTCATTCCCAGAAAAAGTCCCTTTGACCTGTAAGGTCAAATGAGACCTTGAGGCCTGTTTGTGACCTCTGCTGCCCAGATGGAGGCATATAAACTGGGTAGGGGTGTTTGGCATTTAGGCCTGTCTGTCCCTTCATCCCATGAGAGAGAGTAAAGCCTTTTATGCCTCTCTGTGTCCTCTCATTCCCAGAAAAAGTCACTTTGACCTGTAAGGTCAAATGAGACCTTGAGGCCTGTTTGTGACCTCTGCTGCCCAGATGGAGGCATATCAACTGCTTAGGGGTGTTTGGCATTTATGCCTGTCTGTCCCTTCATCCCATGAGAGAGAGTAAAGCCTTTTATGCCTCTCTGTGTCCTCTCATTCCCAGAAAAAGGCATGTCAACCGGTTAGGTCAAATAAGGTCTTGAGGCCTAAACGTTTGTGACCTCTGATGCCCAGATAGAGGCATATAACCTGGGTACTCCCACCTTTTACCCACACTTTACATTTTTATTTTAGGCCTTTAGTCCTGAGAAGGTCCACAGTTCCACTGTCCTTAAGGGGGGCAGAGCAGTCAGCCTCTGTGGAGGTTAGCTGCACTGTCCCCCTTTTCTTTTGCCCATTTCCCCAATCACCAGGCCCAGAGATGGACTTAGTGCAATTTCTGATCATTTTTTTTTAGGTTACCTACCATCAAACACCTTAGGAGGTGACTACTTTCAATGAGGGAATTATTTTTGGGTTACCAGTTGCACGGCTATTTATTTTTCTGGCCCAATTCCGTTTTTCCAAAAATATTAACCATACTTCCCGAAGTGCTAGAGGTCCCATATTTCGTGTGATTGCCTCTCTCACAATGGGCAACAAGTAGAGAATGTAAAACAAAATGCCCTGGTAGGAACCTATGTTTCCAGTAACATGTACTTTTTTGGCCCAAAATCGGTAATTTTCAGAAAATGATTAAAAATACTTCCAGAAGGGCTACAGGTCCCATCTTTCGTCTCATTCCCTCTCTCTCAATGGACAACAAGTAGAGACTGTAAAATTAAAAATGCCCTGGTAGGAACCTATGTTTCCAGCCAAATGTGCTTGTATAGCCCAAACTATAAACGCGTTTTTCTATTAAAAGGTTCTATACAAAAACGCTTTTAATTACATGACATTGCCCGTCTATGTGTGCCCTTTAGTTTAAAAAAACCCCATCCAGATTGGATGTGTACTTTTGATTTATTCACGTTTTGGTGTACCGCCATATAGCCCAACATAGTAACCGGACAGTATGTCATTTTCGGGTTCCCAGGTGCACGTTTCCAATAACCAGGTGCACACGGATGTATAGGGTCCCCCATGGATAGAGGTCCGTGTTAGGGTGCTCCATATCGGGCATGAATATCAGGAACACCGGCAGGTGCACTTAGGACCATGTTTTAATTTTTCAGATTCCCAGGTGCACAGGGATCCTAATCCGCATCCATCGAAATCTCACAAAGTGTCCATAAATCACTCAGGGAGGGCCCCCATGGATACAGGGCCGTAGTAGGATGCTCCTATAGTGGGCATTAATATGAGAATGACCGAAAAGTGCATTTAGGACCATATTATAATTTTCGGGTTCCCAGGTGCACGTTTCCAATAACCAGGTGCACACGGATGTATAGGGTCCCCCCATGGATAGAGGTCCGTGTTAGGGTGCTCCATATCGGGCATGAATATCAGGAACACCGGCAGGTGCACTTAGGACCATGTTTTAATTTTTCAGATTCCCAGGTGCACAGGGATCCTAATCCGCATCCATCGAAATCTCACAAAGTGTCCATAAATCACTCAGGGAGGTCCCCCATGGATACAGGGCCGTAGTAGGATGCTCCTATAGTGGGCATTAATATGAGAATGACCGAAAAGTGCATTTAGGACCATATTATAATTTTCGGGTTCCCAGGTGCACGTTTCCAATAACCAGGTGCACACGGATGTATAGGGTCCCCCCATGGATAGAGGTCCGTGTTAGGGTCCCATATCGGGCATGAATATCAGGAACATAGAGGTTCCCAGGTGTCAGGGTGCATAACCTCCATATAGGAACCATGTTTTAATTTTTCAGATTCCCAGGTGCACAGGGGGCATGAATATCAGTGGGGAACACTTTTATGCAGGTGCAGAAAATGATTAAAAATTACAGGGTCTCACCATGTTTTAATGCCCTTTTCAGATTCCCAGGTGCTATAAACAGGGTCCTAATCCGCATCCATCGAAATCTCACAAAGTGTCCATAAATCACTCAGGGAGGGCCCCCATGGATACAGGGCCGTAGTAGGATGCTCCTATAGTGGGCATTAATATGAGAATGACCGAAAAGTGCATTTAGGACCATATTATAATTTTCGGGTTCCCAGGTGCACGTTTCCAATAACCAGGTGCACACGGATGTATAGGGTCCCCCATGGATAGAGGTCCGTGTTAGGGTGCTCCATATCGGGCATGAATATCAGGAACACCGGCAGGTGCACTTAGGACATGTTTTAAGATTTTTTCAGATTCCCAGGTGCACAGGGATCCTAATCCGCATCCATCGAAATCTCACAAAGTGTCCATAAATCACTCAGGGAGGGCCCCCATGGATACAGGGCCGTAGTAGGATGCTCCTATAGTGGGCATTAATATGAGAATGACCGAAAAGTGCATTTAGGACCATATTATAATTTTCGGGTTCCCAGGTGCACGTTTCCAATAACCAGGTGCACACGGATGTATAGGGTCCCCCCATGGATAGAGGTCCGTGTTAGGGTGCTCCATATCGGGCATGAATATCAGGAACACCGGCAGGTGCACTTAGGACCATGTTTTAATTTTTCAGATTCCCAGGTGCACAGGGATCCTAATCCGCATCCATCGAAATCTCACAAAGTGTCCATAAATCACTCAGGGAGGTCCCCCATGGATACAGGGCCGTAGTAGGATGCTCCTATAGTGGGCATTAATATGAGAATGACCGAAAAGTGCATTTAGGACCATATTATAATTTTCGGGTTCCCAGGTGCACGTTTCCAATAACCAGGTGCACACGGATGTATAGGGTCCCCCCATGGATAGAGGTCCGTGTTAGGGTGCTCCATATCGGGCATGAATATCAGGAACACCGGCAGGTGCACTTAGGACCATGTTTTAATTTTTCAGATTCCCAGGTGCACAGAGATCCTAATCCGCATCCATCGAAATCTCACAAAGTGTCCATAAATCACTCAGGGAGGGCCCCCATGGATACAGGGCCGTAGTAGGATGCTCCTATAGTGGGCATTAATATGAGAATGACCGAAAAGTGCATTTAGGACCATATTATAATTTTCGGGTTCCCAGGTGCACGTTTTCAATAACCAGGTGCACGGATGTATAGGGTCCCCCCCATGGATAAAGGTCCGTGTTAGGGTGCTCCATATCGGGCATGAATATCAGGAACACCGGCATGTGCACTTAGGACCATATTTTAATTTTCGGGTTCCCAGGTGCACGGCTATTTATTTTTCCGGCCCAATTCCGTTTTTCCAAAAATATTAACCATACTTCCCGAAGTGCTAGAGGTCCCATATTTCGTGTGATTGCCTCTCTCACAATGGGCAACAAGTAGAGAATGTAAAAAACAAAATGCCCTGGTAGGAACCTATGTTTCCAGTAACATGTACTTTTTTGGCCCAAAATCGGTAATTTTCAGAAAATGATTAAAAATACTTCCAGAAGGGCTACAGGTCCCATCTTTCGTCTCATTCCCTCTCTCTCAATGGACAACAAGTAGAGACTGTAAAATTAAAAATGCCCTGGTAGGAACCTATGTTTCCAGCCAAATGTGCTTGTATAGCCCAAACTATAAACGCGTTTTTCTATTAAAAGGTTCTATACAAAAACGCTTTTAATTACATGACATTGCCCGTCTATGTGTGCCCTTTAGTTTAAAAAAAACCCCATCCAGATTGGATGTGTACTTTTTGATTTATTCACGTTTTGGTGTACCGCCATATAGCCCAACATAGTAACCGGACAGTATGTCATTTTCGGGTTCCCAGGTGCACGTTTCCAATAACCAGGTGCACACGGATGTATAGGGTCCCCCCATGGATAGAGGTCCGTGTTAGGGTGCTCCATATCGGGCATGAATATCAGGAACACCGGCAGGTGCACTTAGGACCATGTTTTAATTTTTCAGATTCCCAGGTGCAC
Source organism: Oncorhynchus keta (assembly GCF_023373465.1). Classification (NCBI taxonomy): domain Eukaryota; kingdom Metazoa; phylum Chordata; class Actinopteri; order Salmoniformes; family Salmonidae; genus Oncorhynchus; species Oncorhynchus keta. The sequence continues at coordinate 18,856 of NW_026290796.1, forward strand.
AGGGATCCTAATCCGCATCCATCGAAATCTCACAAAGTGTCCATAAATCACTCAGGGAGGGCCCCCATGGATACAGGGCCGTAGTAGGATGCTCCTATAGTGGGCATTAATATGAGAATGACTGAAAAGTGCATTTAGGACCATATTATAATTTTCGGGTTCCCAGGTGCACGTTTCCAATAACCAGGTGCACACGGATGTATAGGGTCCCCCCATGGATAGAGGTCCGTGTTAGGGTGCTCCATATCGGGCATGAATATCAGGAACACCGGCAGGTGCACTTAGGACCATGTTTTAATTTTTCAGATTCCCAGGTGCACAGGGATCCTAATCCGCATCCATCGAAATCTCACAAAGTGTCCATAAATCACTCAGGGAGGTCCCCCATGGATACAGGGCCGTAGTAGGATGCTCCTATAGTGGGCATTAATATGAGAATGACCGAAAAGTGCATTTAGGACCATATTATAATTTTCGGGTTCCCAGGTGCACGTTTCCAATAACCAGGTGCACACGGATGTATAGGGTCCCCCCATGGATAGAGGTCCGTGTTAGGGTGCTCCATATCGGGCATGAATATCAGGAACACCGGCAGGTGCACTTAGAACCATGTTTTAATTTTTCAGATTCCCAGGTGCACAGGGATCCTAATCCGCATCCATCGAAATCTCACAAAGTGTCCATAAATCACTCAGGGAGGGCCCCCATGGATACAGGGCCGTAGTAGGATGCTCCTATAGTGGGCATTAATATGAGAATGACCGAAAAGTGCATTTAGGACCATATTATAATTTTCGGGTTCCCAGGTGCACGTCGGGTTCCCAGGTGCACGTTTTTCAATAACCAGGTGCACGGATGTATAGGGTCCCCCATGGATAAAGGTCCGTGTTAGGGTGCTCCATATCGGGCATGAATATCAGGAACACCGGCATGTGCACTTAGGACCATATTTTAATTTTCGGGTTCCCAGGTGCACGGCTATTTATTTTTCCGGCCCAATTCCGTTTTTCCAAAAATATTAACCATACTTCCCGAAGTGCTAGAGGTCCCATATTTCGTGTGATTGCCTCTCTCACAATGGGCAACAAGTAGAGAATGTAAAAAACAAAATGCCCTGGTAGGAACCTATGTTTCCAGTAACATGTACTTTTTTGGCCCAAAATCGGTAATTTTCAGAAAATGATTAAAAATACTTCCAGAAGGGCTACAGGTCCCATCTTTCGTCTCATTCCCTCTCTCTCAATGGACAACAAGTAGAGACTGTAAAATTAAAAATGCCCTGGTAGGAACCTATGTTTCCAGCCAAATGTGCTTGTATAGCCCAAACTATAAACGTTTTTAAAAGGTTCTATACAAAAACGCTTTTAATTACATGACATTGCCCGTCTATGTGTGCCCTTTAGTTTAAAAAAACCCCATCCAGATTGGATGTGTACTTTTGATTTATTCACGTTTTGGTGTACCGCCATATAGCCCAACATAGTAACCGGACAGTATGTCATTTTCGGGTTCCCAGGTGCACGTTTCCAATAACCAGGTGCACACGGATGTATAGGGTCCCCCATGGATAGAGGTCCGTGTTAGGGTGCTCCATATCGGGCATGAATATCAGGAACACCGGCAGGTGCACTTAGGACCATGTTTTAATTTTTCAGATTCCCAGGTGCACAGGGATCCTAATCCGCATCCATCGAAATCTCACAAAGTGTCCATAAATCACTCAGGGAGGGCCCCCATGGATACAGGGCCGTAGTAGGATGCTCCTATAGTGGGCATTAATATGAGAATGACCGAAAAGTGCATTTAGGACCATATTATAATTTTCGGGTTCCCAGGTGCACGTTTCCAATAACCAGGTGCACACGGATGTATAGGGTCCCCCCATGGATAGAGGTCCGTGTTAGGGTGCTCCATATCGGGCATGAATATCAGGAACACCGGCAGGTGCACTTAGGACCATGTTTTAATTTTTCAGATTCCCAGGTGCACAGGGATCCTAATCCGCATCCATCGAAATCTCACAAAGTGTCCATAAATCACTCAGGGAGGTCCCCCATGGATACAGGGCCGTAGTAGGATGCTCCTATAGTGGGCATTAATATGAGAATGACCGAAAAGTGCATTTAGGACCATATTATAATTTTCGGGTTCCCAGGTGCACGTTTCCAATAACCAGGTGCACACGGATGTATAGGGTCCCCCCATGGATAGAGGTCCGTGTTAGGGTGCTCCATATCGGGCATGAATATCAGGAACACCGGCAGGTGCACTTAGAACCATGTTTTAATTTTTCAGATTCCCAGGTGCACAGGGATCCTAATCCGCATCCATCGAATCGAAATCTCACAAAGTGTCCATAAATCACTCAGGGAGGGCCCCCATGGATACAGGGCCGTAGTAGGATGCTCCTATAGTGGGCATTAATATGAGAATGACCGAAAAGTGCATTTAGGACCATATTATAATTTTCGGGTTCCCAGGTGCACGTTTTCAATAACCAGGTGCACGGATGTATAGGGTCCCCCATGGATAAAGGTCCGTGTTAGGGTGCTCCATATCGGGCATGAATATCAGGAACACCGGCATGTGCACTTAGGACCATATTTTAATTTTCGGGTTCCCAGGTGCACGGCTATTTATTTTTCCGGCCCAATTCCGTTTTTCCAAAAATATTAACCATACTTCCCGAAGTGCTAGAGGTCCCATATTTCGTGTGATTGCCTCTCTCACAATGGGCAACAAGTAGAGAATGTAAAAAACAAAATGCCCTGGTAGGAACCTATGTTTCCAGTAACATGTACTTTTTTGGCCCAAAATCGGTAATTTTCAGAAAATGATTAAAAATACTTCCAGAAGGGCTACAGGTCCCATCTTTCGTCTCATTCCCTCTCTCTCAATGGACAACAAGTAGAGACTGTAAAATTAAAAATGCCCTGGTAGGAACCTATGTTTCCAGCCAAATGTGCTTGTATAGCCCAAACTATAAACGCGTTTTTCTATTAAAAGGTTCTATACAAAAACGCTTTTAATTACATGACATTGCCCGTCTATGTGTGCCCTTTAGTTTAAAAAAACCCCATCCAGATTGGATGTGTACTTTTGATTTATTCACGTTTTGGTGTACCGCCATATAGCCCAACATAGTAACCGGACAGTATGTCATTTTCGGGTTCCCAGGTGCACGTTTCCAATAACCAGGTGCACACGGATGTATAGGGTCCCCCATGGATAGAGGTCCGTGTTAGGGTGCTCCATATCGGGCATGAATATCAGGAACACCGGCAGGTGCACTTAGGACCATGTTTTAATTTTTCAGATTCCCAGGTGCACAGGGATCCTAAATCCGCATCCATCGAAATCTCACAAAGTGTCCATAAATCACTCAGGGAGGGCCCCCATGGATACAGGGCCGTAGTAGGATGCTCCTATAGTGGGCATTAATATGAGAATGACCGAAAAGTGCATTTAGGACCATATTATAATTTTCGGGTTCCCAGGTGCACGTTTCCAATAACCAGGTGCACACGGATGTATAGGGTCCCCCCATGGATAGAGGTCCGTGTTAGGGTGCTCCATATCGGGCATGAATATCAGGAACACCGGCAGGTGCACTTAGGACCATGTTTTAATTTTTCAGATTCCCAGGTGCACAGGGATCCTAATCCGCATCCATCGAAATCTCACAAAGTGTCCATAAATCACTCAGGGAGGTCCCCCATGGATACAGGGCCGTAGTAGGATGCTCCTATAGTGGGCATTAATATGAGAATGACCGAAAAGTGCATTTAGGACCATATTATAATTTTCGGGTTCCCAGGTGCACGTTTCCAATATGAGAATGACCGAAAAGTGCATTTAGGACCATATTATAATTTTCGGGTTCCCAGGTGCACGTTTCCAATAACCAGGTGCACACACACGGATGTATAGGGTCCCCCATGGATAGAGGTCCGTGTTAGGGTGCTCCATATCGGGCATGAATATCAGGAACACCGGCAGGTGCACTTAGAACCATGTTTTAATTTTTCAGATTCCCAGGTGCACAGGGATCCTAATCCGCATCCATCGAAATCTCACAAAGTGTCCATAAATCACTCAGGGAGGGCCCCCATGGATACAGGGCCGTAGTAGGATGCTCCTATAGTGGGCATTAATATGAGAATGACCGAAAAGTGCATTTAGGACCATATTATAATTTTCGGGTTCCCAGGTGCACGTTTTCAATAACCAGGTGCACGGATGTATAGGGTCCCCCCCATGGATAAAGGTCCGTGTTAGGGTGCTCCATATCGGGCATGAATATCAGGAACACCGGCATGTGCACTTAGGACCATATTTTAATTTTCGGGTTCCCAGGTGCACGGCTATTTATTTTTCCGGCCCAATTCCGTTTTTCCAAAAATATTAACCATACTTCCCGAAGTGCTAGAGGTCCCATATTTCGTGTGATTGCCTCTCTCACAATGGGCAACAAGTAGAGAATGTAAAAAACAAAATGCCCTGGTAGGAACCTATGTTTCCAGTAACATGTACTTTTTTGGCCCAAAATCGGTAATTTTCAGAAAATGATTAAAAATACTTCCAGAAGGGCTACAGGTCCCATCTTTCGTCTCATTCCCTCTCTCTCAATGGACAACAAGTAGAGACTGTAAAATTAAAAATGCCCTGGTAGGAACCTATGTTTCCAGCCAAATGTGCTTGTATAGCCCAAACTATAAACGCGTTTTTCTATTAAAAGGTTCTATACAAAAACGCTTTTAATTACATGACATTGCCCGTCTATGTGTGCCCTTTAGTTTAAAAAAACCCCATCCAGATTGGATGTGTACTTTTGATTTATTCACGTTTTGGTGTACCGCCATATAGCCCAACATAGTAACCGGACAGTATGTCATTTTCGGGTTCCCAGGTGCATTTTCCAATAACCAGGTGCACACGGATGTATAGGGTCCCCCATGGATAGAGGTCCGTGTTAGGGTGCTCCATATCGGGCATGAATATCAGGAACACCGGCAGGTGCACTTAGGACCATGTTTTAATTTTTCAGATTCCCAGGTGCACAGGGATCCTAATCCGCATCCATCGAAATCTCACAAAGTGTCCATAAATCACTCAGGGAGGGCCCCCATGGATACAGGGCCGTAGTAGGATGCTCCTATAGTGGGCATTAATATGAGAATGACCGAAAAGTGCATTTAGGACCATATTATAATTTTCGGGTTCCCAGGTGCACGTTTCCAATAACCAGGTGCACACGGATGTATAGGGTCCCCCCATGGATAGAGGTCCGTGTTAGGGTGCTCCATATCGGGCATGAATATCAGGAACACCGGCAGGTGCACTTAGGACCATGTTTTAATTTTTCAGATTCCCAGGTGCACAGGGATCCTAATCCGCATCCATCGAAATCTCACAGTGTCCATAAATCACTCAGGGAGGTCCCCCATGGATACAGGGCCGTAGTAGGATGCTCCTATAGTGGGCATTAATATGAGAATGACCGAAAAGTGCATTTAGGACCATATTATAATTTTCGGGTTCCCAGGTGCACGTTTCCAATAACCAGGTGCACACGGATGTATAGGGTCCCCCCATGGATAGAGGTCCGTGTTAGGGTGCTCCATATCGGGCATGAATATCAGGAACACCGGCAGGTGCACTTAGGACCATGTTTTAATTTTTCAGATTCCCAGGTGCACAGAGATCCTAATCCGCATCCATCGAAATCTCACAAAGTGTCCATAAATCACTCAGGGAGGGCCCCCATGGATACAGGGCCGTAGTAGGATGCTCCTATAGTGGGCATTAATATGAGAATGACCGAAAAGTGCATTTAGGACCATATTATAATTTTCGGGTTCCCAGGTGCACGTTTTCAATAACCAGGTGCACGGATGTATAGGGTCCCCCATGGATAGAGGTCCATGGATAAAGGTCCGTGTTAGGGTGCTCCATATCGGGCATGAATATCAGGAACACCGGCATGTGCACTTAGGACCATATTTTAATTTTCGGGTTCCCAGGTGCACGGCTATTTATTTTTCCGGCCCAATTCCGTTTTTCCAAAAATATTAACCATACTTCCCGAAGTGCTAGAGGTCCCATATTTCGTGTGATTGCCTCTCTCACAATGGGCAACAAGTAGAGAATGTAAAAAACAAAATGCCCTGGTAGGAACCTATGTTTCCAGTAACATGTACTTTTTTGGCCCAAAATCGGTAATTTTCAGAAAATGATTAAAAATACTTCCAGAAGGGCTACAGGTCCCATCTTTCGTCTCATTCCCTCTCTCTCAATGGACAACAAGTAGAGACTGTAAAATTAAAAATGCCCTGGTAGGAACCTATGTTTCCAGTCAAATGTGCTTGTATAGCCCAAAATATAAACGCGTTTTTCTATTAAAAGGTTCTATACAAAAACGCTTTTAATTACATGACATTGCCCGTCTATGTGTGCCCTTTAGTTTAAAAAAACCCCATCCAGATTGGATGTGTACTTTTTGATTTATTCACGTTTTGGTGTACCGCCATATAGCCCAACATAGTAACCGGACAGTATGTCATTTTCGGGTTCCCAGGTGCACGTTTCCAATAACCAGGTGCACACGGATGTATAGGGTCCCCCCATGGATAGAGGTCCGTGTTAGGGTGCTCCATATCGGGCATGAATATCAGGAACACCGGCAGGTGCACTTAGGACCATGTTTTAATTTTTCAGATTCCCAGGTGCACAGGGATCCTAATCCGCATCCATCGAAATCTCACAAAGTGTCCATAAATCACTCAGGGAGGGCCCCCATGGATACAGGGCCGTAGTAGGATGCTCCTATAGTGGGCATTAATATGAGAATGACCGAAAAGTGCATTTAGGACCATATTATAATTTTCGGGTTCCCAGGTGCACGTTTCCAATAACCAGGTGCACACGGATGTATAGGGTCCCCCCATGGATAGAGGTCCGTGTTAGGGTGCTCCATATCGGGCATGAATATCAGGAACACCGGCAGGTGCACTTAGGACCATGTTTTAATTTTTCAGATTCCCAGGTGCACAGGGATCCTAATCCGCATCCATCGAAATCTCACAAAGTGTCCATAAATCACTCAGGGAGGTCCCCCATGGATACAGGGCCGTAGTAGGATGCTCCTATAGTGGGCATTAATATGAGAATGACCGAAAAGTGCATTTAGGACCATATTATAATTTTCGGGTTCCCAGGTGCACGTTTCCAATAACCAGGTGCACACGGATGTATAGGGTCCCCCCATGGATAGAGGTCCGTGTTAGGGTGCTCCATATCGGGCATGAATATCAGGAACACCGGCAGGTGCACTTAGAACCATGTTTTAATTTTTCAGATTCCCAGGTGCACAGGGATCCTAATCCGCATCCATCGAAATCTCACAAAGTGTCCATAAATCACTCAGGAGGGCCCCCATGGATACAGGGCCGTAGTAGGATGCTCCTATAGTGGGCATTAATATGAGAATGACCGAAAAGTGCATTTAGGACCATATTATAATTTTCGGGTTCCCAGGTGCACGTTTCCAATAACCAGGTGCACGGATGTATAGGGTCCCCCCCATGGATAAAGGTCCGTGTTAGGGTGCTCCATATCGGGCATGAATATCAGGAACACCGGCATGTGCACTTAGGACCATATTTTAATTTTCGGGTTCCCAGGTGCACGGCTATTTATTTTTCCGGCCCAATTCCGTTTTTCCAAAAAATATTAACCATACTTCCCGAAGTGCTAGAGGTCCCATATTTCGTGTGATTGCCTCTCTCACAATGGGCAACAAGTAGAGAATGTAAAAAACAAAATGCCCTGGTAGGAACCTATGTTTCCAGTAACATGTACTTTTTTGGCCCAAAATCGGTAATTTTCAGAAAATGATTAAAAATACTTCCAGAAGGGCTACAGGTCCATCCATCTTTCGTCTCATTCCCTCTCTCTCAATGGACAACAAGTAGAGACTGTAAAATTAAAAATGCCCTGGTAGGAACCTATGTTTCCAGTCAAATGTGCTTGTATAGCCCAAAATATAAACGCGTTTTTCTATTAAAAGGTTCTATACAAAAACGCTTTTAATTACATGACATTGCCCGTCTATGTGTGCCCTTTAGTTTAAAAAAAACCCCATCCAGATTGGATGTGTACTTTTTGATTTATTCACGTTTTGGTGTACCGCCATATAGCCCAACATAGTAACCGGACAGTATGTCATTTTCGGGTTCCCAGGTGCACGTTTCCAATAACCAGGTGCACACGGATGTATAGGGTCCCCCCATGGATAGAGGTCCGTGTTAGGGTGCTCCATATCGGGCATGAATATCAGGAACACCGGCAGGTGCACTTAGGACCATGTTTTAATTTTTCAGATTCCCAGGTGCACAGGGATCCTAATCCGCATCCATCGAAATCTCACAAAGTGTCATCCATCGAAATCTCACAAAGTCACATAAATCACTCAGGGAGGGCCCCCATGGATACAGGGCCGTAGTAGGATGCTCCTATAGTGGGCATTAATATGAGAATGACCGAAAAGTGCATTTAGGACCATATTATAATTTTCGGGTTCCCAGGTGCACGTTTCCAATAACCAGGTGCACACGGATGTATAGGTGCACACGGATGTATAGGGTCCCCCATGGATAGAGGTCCCTCCATATCGGGCATGAATATCAGGAACACCGGCAGGTGCATGGTTTTAATTTTTCAGATTCCCAGGTGCACAGGGTCCCATCCATCGAAATCTCACAAAGTGTTACAGGGCCGTAGTAGGGTGGGCATTAATATGAGAATGACCGAAAAGTGCATTTAGGACCATATTATAATTTTCGGGTTCCCAGGCACGGATGATAATATCGGGCATGAATATCAGGAACAGCAGGTGCACTTAGGACCATGTTTTAATTTTCAGATTCCCAGGTGGAACCTATGAAATTTCCAAAGTGTCCGGCAGGTGCACGGATGTTAGGGTCCCCCATGGATAGGACCATTTTTCCGTTTTGTTAGGGTATGTCATTTTCCACGTTTCCAATAACCAGGGCATGAATTAGGGTGCTCCATATCGGGCATGAATATCAGAACACCAGGTGCACTTAGAACCATGTTTTAATTTTTCAGATTCCCAGGTGCACAGGGATCCTAATCCGCATCCATCGAAATCTCACAAAGTGTCCATAAATCACTCAGGGAGGCCCCCATGGATACAGGGCCGTAGTAGGATGCTCCTATAGTGGGCATTAATATGAGAATGACCGAAAAGTGCATTTAGGACCATATTATAATTTTCGGGTTCCCAGGTGCACGTTTCCAATAACCAGGTGCACACGGATGTATAGGGTCCCCCATGGATAGAGGTCCGTGTTAGGGTGCTCCATATCGGGCATGAATATCAGGAACACCGGCAGGTGCACTTAGAACCATGTTTTAATTTTTCAGATTCCCAGGTGCACAGGGGATCCTAATCCGCATCCATCGAAATCTCACAAAGTGTCCATAAATCACTCAGGGACGGGGCCCCCATGGATACAGGGCCGTAGTAGGATGCTCCTATAGTGGGCATTAATATGAGAATGACCGAAAAGTGCATTTAGGACCATATTATAATTTTCGGGTTCCCAGGTGCACGTTTTCAATAACCAGGTGCACGGATGTATAGGGTCCCCCATGGATAAAGGTCCGTGTTAGGGTGCTCCATATCGGGCATGAATATCAGGAACACCGGCATGTGCACTTAGGACCATATTTTAATTTTCGGGTTCCCAGGTGCACGGCTATTTATTTTTCCGGCCCAATTCCGTTTTTCCAATTCCGTTTTTCCAAAAATATTAACCATACTTCCCGAAGTGCTAGAGGTCCATATATTTTTCGTGTGATTGCCTCTCTCACAATGGGCAACAAGTAGAGAATGTAAAAAACAAAATGCCCTGGTAGGAACCTATGTTTCCAGTAACATGTACTTTTTTGGCCCAAAATCGGTAATTTTCAGAAAATGATTAAAAATACTTCCAGAAGGGCTACAGGTCCCATCTTTCGTCTCATTCCCTCTCTCTCAATGGACAACAAGTAGAGACTGTAAAATTAAAAATGCCCTGGTAGGAACCTATGTTTTCCAAATGTGCTTGTATAGCCCAAACTATAAACGCGTTTTTCTATTAAAAGGTTCTATACAAAAACGCTTTTAATTACATGACATTGCCCGTCTATGTGTGCCCTTTAGTTTTAAAAAAACCCCATCCAGATTGGATGTGTACTTTTGATTTATTCACGTTTTGGTGTACCGCCATATAGCCCAACATAGTAACCGGACAGTATGTCATTTTCGGGTTCCCAGGTGCACGTTTCCAATAACCAGGTGCACACGGATGTATAGGGTCCCCCATGGATAGAGGTCCGTGTTAGGGTGCTCCATATCGGGCATGAATATCAGGAACACCGGCAGGTGCACTTAGGACCATGTTTTAATTTTTCAGATTCCCAGGTGCACAGGGATCCTAATCCGCATCCATCGAAATCTCACAAAGTGTCCATAAATCACTCAGGGAGGGCCCCCATGGATACAGGGCCGTAGTAGGATGCTCCTATAGTGGGCATTAATATGAGAATGACCGAAAAGTGCATTTAGGACCATATTATAATTTTCGGGTTCCCAGGTGCACGTTTCCAATAACCAGGTGCACACGGATGTATAGGGTCCCCCCATGGATAGAGGTCCGTGTTAGGGTGCTCCATATCGGGCATGAATATCAGGAACACCGGCAGGTGCACTTAGGACCATGTTTTAATTTTTCAGATTCCCAGGTGCACAGGGATCCTAATCCGCATCCATCGAAATCTCACAAAGTGTCCATAAATCACTCAGGGAGGTCCCCCATGGATACAGGGCCGTAGTAGGATGCTCCTATAGTGGGCATTAATATGAGAATGACCGAAAAGTGCATTTAGGACCATATTATAATTTTCGGGTTCCCAGGTGCACGTTTCCAATAACCAGGTGCACACGGATGTATAGGGTCCCCCCATGGATAGAGGTCCGTGTTAGGGTGCTCCATATCGGGCATGAATATCAGGAACACCGGCAGGTGCACTTAGGACCATGTTTTAATTTTTCAGATTCCCAGATTCCCTGTGCACAGTAGGATGCTCCTATAGTGGGCATTAATATGAGAATGGATTTATATTATAATTTTCGGGTTCCGCATCCATCGAAATCTCACAAAGTGTCCATAAATCACTCAATGGGGAGGAATGTAAAAAACAAAATGCCCTGGTAGGAACCATGGATACAGGGCCCAAAATCGGTATTTTAGGATGATTAAAAATAGTGGGCAGGTTAATATGAGAATGACCGATGTTTCCAAACGCGTTTTTCTATTAAAAGGTTCTATACAAAAACGCTTTTGCATTTAGGACCATATTATAATTTTCGGGTTCCCAGGTGCACGTTTCCAATAACCAGGTGCACACGGATGTATAGGGTCCCCCATGGATAGAGGTCCGTGTTAGGGTGCTCCATATCGGGCATGAATATCAGGAACACCGGCAGGTGCACTTAGGACCATGTTTTAATTTTTCAGATTCCCAGGTGCACAGGGATCCTAATCCGCATCCATCGAAATCTCACAAAGTGTCCATAAATCACTCAGGGAGGGCCCCCATGGATACAGGGCCGTAGTAGGATGCTCCTATAGTGGGCATTAATATGAGAATGACCGAAAAGTGCATTTAGGACCATATTATAATTTTCGGGTTCCCAGGTGCACGTTTCCAATAACCAGGTGCACACGGATGTATAGGGTCCCCCCATGGATAGAGGTCCGTGTTAGGGATCGGGCATGAATATCAGGAACACCGGCAGGTGCACTTAGGACCATGTTTTAATTTTTCAGATTCCCAGGTCACAGGGATCCTAATCAGGGAGGGCCCCCATCCATCGAAAGAATCTCACAAAGTGTCCATAAATCACAGGTGCACACAGGGAGGTCCCCCCATGGATACAGGGCCGTAGTAGGATGCTCCTATAGTGGGCATTAATATGAGAATGACCGAAAAGTGCATTTAGGACCATATTATAATTTTCGGGTTCCCAGGTGCACGTTTCCAATAACCAGGTGCACACGGATGTATAGGGTCCCCCATGGATAGAGGTCCGTGTTAGGGTGCTCCATATCGGGCATGAATATCAGGAACACCGGCAGGTGCACTTAGAACCATGTTTTAATTTTTCAGATTCCCAGGTGCACAGGGATCCTAATCCGCATCCATCGAAATCTCACAAAGTGTCCATAAATCACTCAGGGAGGGCCCCCATGGATACAGGGCCGTAGTAGGATGCTCCTATAGTGGGCATTAATATGAGAATGACCGAAAAGTGCATTTAGGACCATATTATAATTTTCGGGTTCCCAGGTGCACGTTTTCAATAACCAGGTGCACGGATGTATAGGGTCCCCCCCATGGATAAAGGTCCGTGTTAGGGTGCTCCATATCGGGCATGAATATCAGGAACACCGGCATGTGCACTTAGGACCATATTTTAATTTTCGGGTTCCCAGGTGCACGGCTATTTATTTTTCCGGCCCAATTCCGTTTTTCCAAAAATATTAACCATACTTCCCGAAGTGCTAGAGGTCCCATATTTCGTGTGATTGCCTCTCTCACAATGGGCAACAAGTAGAGAATGTAAAAAACAAAATGCCCTGGTAGGAACCTATGTTTCCAGTAACATGTACTTTTTTGGCCCAAAATCGGTAATTTTCAGAAAATGATTAAAAATACTTCCAGAAGGGCTACAGGTCCCATCTTTCGTCTCATTCCCTCTCTCTCAATGGACAACAAGTAGAGACTGTAAAATTAAAAATGCCCTGGTAGACCTATGTTTCCAGTCAAATGTGCTTGTATAGCCCAAACTATAAACGCGTTTTTCTATTAAAAGGTTCTATACAAAAACGCTTTTAATTACATGACATTGCCCGTCTATGTGTGCCCTTTAGTTTAAAAAAAACCCCATCCAGATTGGATGTGTACTTTTGATTTATTCACGTTTTGGTGTACCGCCATATAGCCCAACATAGTAACCGGACAGTATGTCATTTTCGGGTTCCCAGGTGCACGTTTCCAATAACCAGGTGCACACGGATGTATAGGGTCCCCCATGGATAGAGGTCCGTGTTAGGGTGCTCCATATCGGGCATGAATATCAGGAACACCGGCAGGTGCACTTAGGACCATGTTTTAATTTTTCAGATTCCCAGGTGCACAGGGATCCTAATCCGCATCCATCGAAATCTCACAAAGTGTCCATAAATCACTCAGGGAGGGCCCCCATGGATACAGGGCCGTAGTAGGATGCTCCTATAGTGGGCATTAATATGAGAATGACCGAAAAGTGCATTTAGGACCATATTATAATTTTCGGGTTCCCAGGTGCACGTTTCCAATAACCAGGTGCACACGGATGTATAGGGTCCCCCCATGGATAGAGGTCCGTGTTAGGGTGCTCCATATCGGGCATGAATATCAGGAACACCGGCAGGTGCACTTAGGACCATGTTTTAATTTTTCAGATTCCCAGGTGCACAGGGATCCTAATCCGCATCCATCGAAATCTCACAAAGTGTCCATAAATCACTCAGGGAGGTCCCCCATGGATACAGGGCCGTAGTAGGATGCTCCTATAGTGGGCATTAATATGAGAATGACCGAAAAGTGCATTTAGGACCATATTATAATTTTCGGGTTCCCAGGTGCACGTTTCCAATAACCAGGTGCACACGGATGTATAGGGTCCCCCCATGGATAGAGGTCCGTGTTAGGGTGCTCCATATCGGGCATGAATATCAGGAACACCGGCAGGTGCACTTAGAACCATATTTAATTTTTTTTTCAGATTCCCAGGTGCACAGGGATCCTAATCCGCATCCATCGAAATCTCACAAAGTGTCCATAAATCACTCAGGGAGGGCCCCCATGGATACAGGGCCGTAGTAGGATGCTCCTATAGTGGGCATTAATATGAGAATGACCGAAAAGTGCATTTAGGACCATATTATAATTTTCGGGTTCCCAGGTGCACGTTTCCAATAACCAGGTGCACACGGATGTATAGGGTCCCCCCATGGATAGAGGTCCGTGTTAGGGTGCTCCATATCGGGCATGAATATCAGGAACACCGGCAGGTGCACTTAGGACCATGTTTTAATTTTTCAGATTCCCAGGTGCACAGGGATCCTAATCCGCATCCATCGAAATCTCACAAAGTGTCCATAAATCACTCAGGGAGGGCCCCCATGGATACAGGGCCGTAGTAGGATGCTCCTATAGTGGGCATTAATATGAGAATGACCGAAAAGTGCATTTAGGACCATATTATAGGACCATATTATACCATATTTTTCGGGGGTTCCCAGGTGCACGTTTCCAATAACCAGGTGCACACGGATGTATAGGGTCCCCCATGGATAGAGGTCCGTGTTAGGGTGCTCCATATCGGGCATGAATATCAGGAACACCGGCAGGTGCACTTAGGACCATGTTTTAATTTTTCAGATTCCCAGGTGCACAGGGATCCTAATCCGCATCCATCGAAATCTCACAAAGTGTCCATAAATCACTCAGGGAGGGCCCCCATGGATACAGGGCCGTAGTAGGATGCTCCTATAGTGGGCATTAATATGAGAATGACCGAAAAGTGCATTTAGGACCATATTATAATTTTCGGGTTCCCAGGTGCACGTTTCCAATAACCAGGTGCACACGGATGTATAGGGTCCCCCCATGGATAGAGGTCCGTGTTAGGGTGCTCCATATCGGGCATGAATATCAGGAACACCGGCAGGTGCACTTAGAACCATGTTTTAATTTTTCAGATTCCCAGGGCATCCATCGAGAACGCCATCAACCGGGCAAAAGGAACCACAACCTCGGCCAGACCTGCTTGGGTCAAAACCGGGTAGGTCCACGTTAAAGACAGGGTTTGAGAATACATGTTTCTGGCGCCGATGCGTTACAGGATGACCATCACCACATGCTCCGCAGCCTGAGTGAGCCACTCCCCGCACCGGACCACCAATGTAGGACCACTTGGTGAGACAGGTCGCCTTGATCTGGCACCAACGTTGCGCGGCTGGAGTGTATCGAAATAGGGCTCAACCGTTTCCGAAAGGGGCTCCCCCGATAGAGGCAAATCCACATGGGTCGGGAGGGAACATCCATCAGAACACCAGCCAATGGCCGGCCGATAGAGGCCCTCCCAGGTGGAAAACGAATGCAAATCGGTCAGAGGAAATTAAACTGGCTGGACAACAGAGGAGAACCATGGAGACGCATCGTGAAACATGAGTGGGACTGGACTGGAGAGCTAGCCCTCACCGGGGGGCTAAACAACCACCAATCGGTCGCCGAAGGGACGGGCACCTTCATTGGACCAGAACCATGGTCTTTGATGACCCAAACCCACAAGGTAATAGCTGGGATAGAGCACCTGCCCAGGACAAGGCTCAATATCCTCCCACCACCAAGCTGGGAAACGTGGATCAAAAGTTAGGACAAATCGGACGCCGAAGGGGCTGGTCAACCCATTAAATCGGACGCCGGCGGAAAATGTCCAAAATACCATGGTTCCGAGGGGCTCACATCCCTCAAAAGTGCCCATTACTCATTTTCTATTCGGGGGAGCAGTTTGACACCACCCCGTCTCTCTAGGACATGGAAGTCTGTTTGTCAAAAACCAGGTTTCTGAAATGCACCGGTACCTGTCTGGTCCATTAATGCCACTGATGAGTACTTACCGGGCAGGCCAATCTATCGATAGAATCCCGGAATCTGAAGGGGTTTTTATGTGCTCCGCCATATTGGGCTATTTTCCGGTACACCAAAACGTGAATAAATCAAAAGTACACATCCAATCTGGATGGGGTTTTTTTTGCACGAAATGGCACACATAGACGAGCATTTTCATTTAATTAAAACCGTTTTTGTATAAAATATTTTAATAGAAAATCGTGTTTTAAGTTTTGGAAAAAAGTGCATGTCGCCGAAAAAAATAGGAGCCTGTGGATGCATTTTTTTTACATGCTCTACTTGTTGCCCATCACGAGAGAGGCTATGACAAAAAATTTGGGACCTCTAGCCCCTCGGGAAGTATTTTTAATCATTTTTTGAAAATTACCGATTTTGGTCGAAAAAATGACAGAGTCCCCACTTTTCTCAGCCGTGCACCTGGTGATTGAAAATCGGTACCTGGTAACCTAAAATGACATTAGCGGTGTTAAAAATTCATGCCCATATGGAGCACCCTAACACGGACCTTTATCCATGGGGGACCCTATACATCCGTGCACCTGGTTATTGAAAACGTGCACCTGGGAACCCGAAAATTATAATATGGTCCTAAATGCACTTTTCGGTCATTCTCATATTTATGCCCACTATAGGAGCATCCTACTACGGCCCTGTATCCATGGGGGCCCTCCCTGAGTGATTTATGGACACTTTGTGAGATTTCGATGGATGCGGATTAGGATCCTGTGCACCTGGGAATCTGAAAAATTAAAATATGGTCCTAAGTGCACCTGCCGGTGTTCCTGATATTCATGCCCGATATGGAGCACCCTAACACGGACCTCTATCCATGGGGGACCCTATACATCCGTGTGCACCTGGTTATTGGAAACGTGCACCTGGGAACCCGAAAATTATAATATGGTCCTAAATGCACTTTTCGGTCATTCTCATATTAATGCCCACTATAGGAGCATCCTACTACGGCCCTGTATCCATGGGGGCCCTCCCTGAGTGATTTATGGACACTTTGTGAGATTTCGATGGATGCGGATTAGGATCCCTGTGCACCTGGGAATCTGAAAAATTAAAACATGGTTCTAAGTGCACCTGCCGGTGTTCCTGATATTCATGCCCGATATGGAGCACCCTAACACGGACCTCTATCCATGGGGGGACCCTATACATCCGTGTGCACCTGGTTATTGGAAACGTGCACCTGGGAACCCGAAAATTATAATATGGTCCTAAATGCACTTTTCGGTCATTCTCATATTAATGCCCACTATAGGAGCATCCTACTACGGCCCTGTATCCATGGGGGCCCTCCCTGAGTGATTTATGGACACTTTGTGAGATTTCGATGGATGCGGATTAGGATCCCTGTGCACCTGGGAATCTGAAAAATTAAAACATGGTCCTAAGTGCACCTGCCGGTGTTCCTGATATTCATGCCCGATATGGAGCACCCTAACACGGACCTCTATCCATGGGGGGACCCTATACATCCGTGTGCACCTGGTTATTGGAAACGTGCACCTGGGAACCCGAAAATTATAATATGGTCCTAAATGCACTTTTCGGTCATTCTCATATTAATGCCCACTATAGGAGCATCCTACTACGGCCCTGTATCCATGGGGGCCCTCCCTGAGTGATTTATGGACACTTTGTGAGATTTCGATGGATGCGGATTAGGATCCCTGTGCACCTGGGAATCTGAAAAATTAAAACATGGTCCTAAGTGCACCTGCCGGTGTTCCTGATATTCATGCCCGATATGGAGCACCCTAACACGGACCTCTATCCATGGGGGACCCTATACATCCGTGTGCACCTGGTTATTGGAAACGTGCACCTGGGAACCCGAAAATGACATACTGTCCGGTTACTATGTTGGGCTATATGGCGGTACACCAAAACGTGAATAAATCAAAAGTACACATCCAATCTGGATGGGGTTTTTTTTAAACTAAAGGGCACACATAGACGGGCAATGTCATGTAATTAAAAGCGTTTTTGTATAGAACCTTTTAATAGAAAAACGCGTTTATATTTTGGGCTATACAAGCACATTTGACTGGAAACATAGGTTCCTACCAGGGCATTTTTAATTTTACAGTCTCTACTTGTTGTCCATTGAGAGAGAGGGAATGAGACGAAAGATGGGACCTGTAGCCCTTCTGGAAGTATTTTTAATCATTTTCTGAAAATTACCGATTTTGGGCCAAAAAAGTACATGTTACTGGAAACATAGGTTCCTACCAGGGCATTTTGTTTTTTACATTCTCTACTTGTTGCCCATTGTGAGAGAGGCAATCACACGAAATATGGGACCTCTAGCACTTCGGGAAGTATGGTTAATATTTTTGGAAAAACGGAATTGGGCCGGAAAAATAAATAGCCGTGCACCTGGGAACCCGAAAATTAAAAATAATGCCGGTGTTCCTGATATTCATGCCCGATATGGAGTAACAGACCTCTATCCATGGGGGGACCCTATACAGGTGCACCTGGTTATTGAAAACGTGCACCTGGGAACCCGAAAATTATAATATGGTCCTAAATGCACTTTTCGGTCATTCTCATATTAATGCCCACTATAGGAGCATCCTACTACGGCCCTGTATCCATGGGGACCTCCCTGAGTGATTTATGGACACTTTGTGAGATTTCGGTGGATGCGGATTAGGATCCTTCTCTGCCTCTGTGCAACTGGTAACCCAAAATAATTCCCTCATTGAAAGTAGTCACCTCCTAAGGTGTTTGATGGTAGGTAACCTAAAAAAAAAATGATCAGAAATTGCACTAAGTCCATCTCTGGGCCTGGTGATTGGGGAAATGGGCAAAAACCTAAAAATACAAATATGAATTGCTGGTAAACGGTGGGAGTACCCAGGTTATATGCCTCTATCTGGGCATCAGAGGTCACAAATGTTTAGGCCTCAAGACCTTATTTGACCTAACCGGTTGACATGCCTTTTTCTGGGAATGAGAGGACACAGAGAGGCATAAAAGGGTTGTTTTCCTCTAGTCACCTGGTGAGGTGTTCTGGGGTCTGGAGGGCTGTTTTCCTCTCTAGTCATCTGGTGAGGTGTTCTGGGGTCTGGAGGGCTGTTTTCCTCTCTAGTCATCTGGTGAGGCGTTCTGGGGTCTGGAGGGCTGTTTTCCTCTCTAGTCACCTGGTGAGGTGTTCTGGGGTCTGGAGGCTGTTTTCCTCTCTAGTCACCTGGTGAGGTGTTCTGGGGTCTGGAGGGCTGTTTTCCTCTCTAGTCACCTGGTGAGGTGTTCTGGGGTCTGGAGGGCTGTTTTCCTCTCTAGTCATCTGGTGAGGTGTTCTGGGGTCTGAGGGATGTTTTCCTCTCTAGTCACCTGGTGAGGTGTTCTGGGGTCTGGAGGGCTGTTTTCCTCTCTAGTCACCTGGTGAGGTGTTCTGGGGTCTGGAGGGCTGTTTTCCTCTCTAGTCACCTGGTGAGGTGTTCTGGGGTCTGGAGGGCTGTTTTCTCTCTAGTCACCTGGTGAGGTGTTCTGGGGTCTGGAGGGCTGTTTTCCTCTCTAGTCACCTGGTGAGGTGTTCTGGGGTCTGGAGGGCTGTTTTCCTCTCTAGTCATCTGGTGAGGTGTTCTGGGGTCTGGAGGGCTGTTTTCCTCTCTAGTCACCTGGTGAGGTGTTCTGGGGTCTGGAGGGCTGTTTTCCTCTCTAGTCACCTGGTGAGGTGTTCTGGGGGTCTGGAGGGCTGTTTTCCTCTCTAGTCACCTGGTGAGGTGTTCTGGGGTCTGGAGGGCTGTTTTCCTCTAGTCATCTGGTGAGGTGTTCTGGGGTCTGGAGGGCTGTTTTCCTCTCTAGTCACCTGGTGAGGCATTCTGGGGTCTGGAGGGCTGTTTTCCTCTCTAGTCACCTGGTGAGGTGTTCTGGGGTCTGGAGGGCTGTTTTCCCTCTAGTCACCTGGTGAGGTGTTCTGGGGTCTGGAGGGCTGTTTTCCTCTCTAGTCACCTGGTGAGGTGTTCTGGGGTCTGGAGGGCTGTTTTCCTCTCTAGTCACCTGGTGAGGTGTTCTGGGGTCTGGAGGGCTGTTTTCCTCTCTAGTCACCTGGTGAGGTGTTCTGGGGTCTGGAGGGCTGTTTTCCTCTCTAGTCACCTGGTGAGGTGTTCTGGGGTCTGGAGGGCTGTTTTCCTCTAGTCACCTGGTGAGGTGTTCTGGGGTCTGGAGGGCTGTTTTCCTCTCTAGTCACCTGGTGAGGTGTTCTGGGGTCTGGAGGGATGTTTTCCTCTAGTCATCTGGTGAGGTGTTCTGGGGTCTGGAGGGGCTGTTTTCCTCTCTAGTCACCTGGTGAGGTGTTCTGGGGTCTGGAGGGCTGTTTTCCTCTAGTCACCTGGTGAGGTGTTCTGGGGTCTGGAGGGCTGTTTTCCTCTCTAGTCACCTGGTGAGGTGTTCTGGGGTCTGGAGGGATGTTTTCTAGTCATCTGGTGAGGTGTTCTGGGGTCTGGAGGGCTGTTTTCCTCTAGTCACCTGGTGAGGTGTTCTGGGGTCTGGAGGGCTGTTTTCCCTCTAGTCACCTGGTGAGGTGTTCTGGGGTCTGGAGGGCTGTTTTCCTCTCTAGTCACCTGGTGAGGTGTTCTGGGGTCTGGAGGGCTGTTTTCCTCTCTAGTCACCTGGTGAGGTGTTCTGGGGTCTGGAGGGCTGTTTTCCTCTCTAGTCACCTGGTGAGGTGTTCTGGGGTCTGGAGGGATGTTTTCCTCTCTCTAGTCATCTGGTGAGGTGTTCTGGGGTCTGGAGGGCTGTTTTCCTCTAGTCACCTGGTGAGGTGTTCTGGGGTCTGGAGGGCTGTTTTCCTCTCTAGTCACCTGGTGAGGTGTTCTGGGGTCTGGAGGGATGTTTTCCTCTCTAGTCACCTGGTGAGGTGTTCTGGGGTCTGGAGGGATGTTTTCCCTCTAGTCATCTGGTGAGGTGTTCTGGGGTCTGGAGGGCTGTTTTCCTCTCTAGTCACCTGGTGAGGTGTTCTGGGGTCTGGAGGGATGTTTTCCTCTCTAGTCATCTGGTGAGGTGTTCTGGGGTCTGGGGGATGTTTTCCTCTCTAGTCACCTGGGGTCTGAGGCTGTTCTGGGGTCTGGAGGGCTGTTTTCCTCTGTTTTCCTCTCTAGTCACCTGGTGAGGTGTTCTGGGGTCTGGAGGGCTGTTTTCCTCTCTAGTCACCTGGTGAGGTGTTCTGGGGTCTGGAGGGATGTTTTCCTCTCTAGTCATCTGGTGAGGTGTTCTGGGGTCTGGAGGGCTGTTTTCCTCTCTAGTCACCTGGTGAGGCGTTCTGGGGTCTGGAGGGCTGTTTTCCTCTCTAGTCACCTGGTGAGGTGTTCTGGGGTCTGGAGGGCTGTTTTCCTCTCTAGTCATCTGGTGAGGTGTTCTGGGGTCTGGAGGGCTGTTTTCCTCTCTAGTCACCTGGTGAGGTGTTCTGGGGTCTGGAGGGATGTTTTCCTCTCTAGTCACCTGGTGAGGTGTTCTGGGGTCTGGAGGGCTGTTTTCCTCTCTAGTCACCTGGTGAGGTGTTCTGGGGTCTGGAGGGCTGTTTTCCTCTCTAGTCATCTGGTGAGGCGTTCTGGGGTCTGGAGGGCTGTTTTAATTGCCTCTAACTGTCACTCACACTAACCGGTAGTTGTCTTCCAGGCCCAACACCTACCACTCCAGTCTGCAGGTGAGCTGGGACCTCAACACAGGAGTGTGTCACACCGTCGGGGTCGGTGACCTCACTGAGGTCAAGGGTCAGACCAGGTGAGACGATCTCTCCCTCTCTTCATATCTCTCCTCATTTCTTTCTCTCTTCATATCTCTCCCTCTTCTCTCCCGTCCTGTAGTGGCAGTGTATGGAGTTCGTACAGGAAGTCTTAATCTCTCCTCTTCTCTCCCATCCTGTAGTGGCAGTGTATGGAGTTCGTACAGAGAAGTCTTCATATCTCCTCTTCGTCCTCACTTCATATCTCCCCTTCTCCCGTCCTGAGTGGCAGTGTATGGAGCCCTGCACAGGAAGTCTTCATATCTCCTCTTCTCTCCCATCCTGTAGTGGCAGTGTATGGAGTTCGTACAGGAAGTCTTGTGTGAACACAGTGATGAACAGAGCAACATCAACCGCATGACCAATGAGGCCCTGCACAAAGGTACACCACATACACCACTGGACAAAACACAACCGCATCAGGCCCTGCACACCACATACCCCTACCATACCCATATCCCATACCCCCCTACCAGATGCTTTCGGAAGTGGTGTTGGAGGACCAATAGAGCCTCTCTTTCCTCTGGTTTAAAAACGATATCCAAATTCCCCAGGGCAGTGATTGGGGACATTGCCCTGTGTAGGATGCCGTCTTTCCGATGGGACATATGTGGTCACTAAAGATCCCATGGCACTTATCGTAAGAGTAGGGGTGTTAACCCCGGTGTCCTGTCTAAAATCCCAATCTGGCCCTCATACCATCACAGTCACCTAATCATCCCCAGTTTACAGTTGGCTAATTCAGGTCGTTGCCTCCCCCCTCCTCTATTCCCCTGTAACTATTCCCCAGGTCGTTGCCTCCTCTCCCCTGTAACTATTCCCCAGGTCGTTGCCTCCTCTCCCCTGTAACTATTCCCCAGGTCGTTGCCTCCTCTCTATTCCCCTGTAACTATTCCCCAGGTCGTTGCCTCCTCTCCCCTGTAACTATTCCCCAGGTCGCCTCCTTCCTGTAAATGAGAATGTTTCTCAGTCAACTGAACTGGTAAAATAAGGGTTAAATGAAACACTCTTTATGTAAATTAATTATTCAAATGTGTCTTTATGTAAATTAATTATTCAAATGTGTTTATTTTTCTGTTTGTCCCCCTCTCTTCTGTCTAGGTTCCTCTCTGCAGGTGTTGGCTGACAGCACCGGAGTACCTGGATCATACTATGAGGGACAACAGAGGGGTGTCCTGACACCAGAGGCTGGGACTGTCACACACACCCATCCACACATACAGCAAGCCTGTTTAGCTGCTACAGTAACAGCCTAGGATCCCTCTAGCTGCTATTCCCAGTAACCACCCTATTCCCTCCTATTCCCTATTCTCAAATTCCACCCTATTCCCTCCTATTCCCCCTATTCCTCCTATTCCACCCTATTCCCTCCTATTCCACCCTATTCCACCCTATTCCCCCTATTCCACATGTGGTGCACTACGTTTCCATTATGCCTGTGGTGAGAAGTGGTGCTCTATATAGGACTCCACTCTGGACCTGGAAACCAGTTCCACTGTTCCCCCCCTGATTTAGACCTGGGACAATCACTGGGACTGATTTAGACCTGGGACACCAGGTGGGTGTGCAATTAATGATCAGGTAGACCAGAAAGCAGGCTCCGGACCTAGGGTCAGAGTTGAAAACCCCTGATTTAGGGAATAGGGTGCCATGTTGTCATGACTCAGTTACGACATGTCGCCAACGTGAATCTGTGTGTGATGTTGTAGGATGGAAGAAACGAGGCATTGTGTTCTGTTTTTGTTTGACGATATAATGTAACATAATATGCACCCATGGATCCAGAGCTGGATTGAACAAAGATGATTTTACTGTGGGTTTTAGTTTGTTTGTTTGATGTAATTTTCCGTTTTATGACTGTGTGTGAGAGATGTTGTGTGGTCCTCATGCCTCTGATTCTGCTGCTGTTCTCGCAACCTAAAGGCCACTCCAGCTTTGTCCAGTTCGATCTGGTTTGATCCAGGTCTGTCTGACTGCAATAGGGCCTACACATGAACCGGAACCAATCCTGTTATTTGTCGCTCTGGAGGGACTGACGTTCCCCTAGGTACAGATCTAGGATCAGCTTCCCCTCCCCCAATCCTAACCTTAACCATTAGTGGGGGAAATGTTAAACTGACCGCAGATCAGTGTCTAGGGCAACTTCACCATCATGTCTCTCATTTTACCATCGACAGATTTCTTCTTGGTTGAGTCCAAAATGGCTCCTATGTAGTGCACTACGTTTTGTCCAGAGCCTCATAAGCTCTCATAGGGCTTTGGTCAAAAGTAGTGCACTACATAGGGAATAGGATTTCAGTTCAGATTATCCCCTTTATAAATGTATTTGTATGTGATGGAGTTAACTTTCCCAGATTTACTGCCTAGTCCTTCATCCCAGAAATCTTTTTTTAGGAAAGTTACAACCCTAGATGGAGCAGAGGCTTATGGGAAATGGAGTTTAAGCAAGCCTGTCATTATCTGGCTGTATTTTAAGATTGGAAGGAGAGAGCATGGTTCACTTGATTATTTTTTGATAAAAATAAATTGAAAGATTCACCTTGCGTGTGGCTGTTTCCTGTGTGTGTGAAGGAGAAACACAAAGTTACGTTTTTAAGAGACTGAAGAGGGGAAACACTGGTAAAGTATTTAATGGCTGAAGATGGGCTGGTATCACATCTTTATATGGCAACGACTGATAAACTACAAACTCTAGTCACAGAGATTCAATACAAAGGTCTACAAAACATATACTAGGTATCTTGTGATTGTACAATAGTAATATAGTAGCTAAATACTCTGGATAGTACATCAATATGCTGCACATACTGTTGAAATAAGGCCATAATGGTTGAATAAATATGATAGTCACTAAAGTAACATTTCAAATACACATTCACTGATCTGTTCTGACTTTTTGCTGATTCTACGAGCTGGCAGTTACGGTTGCCATGGATACAACGTTGCGTGTGACTTCTGACCTTGTTGTCCAATCACAGATTAGAGATGTTTCTGAAGGTCTGTATCCTGCTGGTGGGATATGACTTTACTGTTGTGTGTGGAAGCATGACGATGGAGGAACAAATGAATGGGATAGAAACAGGATGCATTATGGCTGCCCCTCTCTTATGACACTACATAATACCAAAGAGTGAGGAACAAATGTCACAGGTTTAGAAATTTTATTAATCAGATCTAATTTAAAACACAGGTTGTCTTTGAAATGGCACCCTAGTCCCTATGTATTACACTACTTTAGACCAGAACCCTAGTCCCTTAGTACACTACTTTAGACCATGGTCAATATGGCTCAGGTCCAAAAAAGTGCACTATACAGGAGCCATTTGGGATTCAACCACCAGCGTTGTCTCGCTCTACAAGGCACAGGTCATCTCTTAGTTGGCCAAATAATAAAAATACACTAAAACATACTTTTCTGAATGCTGCCCTGTATGGAACTACACCCCCATCCTCTACACCACATCAGAACTGATCTGCTGCCCTGTATGGAACTACACACATCAGAACTCTGATGATACCTGAATGCTGCCCTGTATGGAACTACACCCCCATCCTCTACACCACATCAGAACTCTGATGAGCCGTCCTGAATGCTGCCCTGTATGGAACTACACCCCCATCCTCTACACCACATCAGAACTCTGATGAGCCGTCCTGAATGCTGCCCTGTATGGAACTACACCCCCCCATCCTCTACACCACATCAGAACTCTGATGAGCCGTCCTGAATGCTGCCCTGTATGGAACTACACCCCCATCCTCTACACCACATCAGAACTCTGATGAGCCGTCCTGAATGCTGCCCTGTATGGAACTACACCCCCCATCCTCTACACCACATCAGAACTCTGATGAGCCGTCCTGAATGCTGCCCTGTATGGAACTACACCCCCATCCTCTACACCACATCAGAACTCTTTGATGAGCCGTCCTGAATGCTGCCCTGTATGGAACTACACCCCCATCCTCTACACCACATCAGAACTCTGATGAGCCGTCCTGAATGCTGCCCTGTTGAAGTACCGATGGGATGCCGTTTTGGGACACACTAAGTGGTTGTCTAAGAGGTCAGTGAACATCATCAGGACTGAAGACCGACAGCTGTAACAACTCTACACCTGGCTCGGGCAAACCCAGTAAATCTCTATGGCAGTCAGGACAGTGGGAGGGTAAGGTGAGGACAGAAGGTTGGAGCCATGCAGGTTGACTGACTCACACAGAACCAATCAAAAGTTTGGACACGCCTACTCATTCCAGGGTGTTTCTTAATTTATACTATTTTCTACATTGTAGAATAATAATGAAGAAAAAGGGTTACTACATGATTCCATATATTATTTCATAGTTTGATGTCTTCACTATTATTATACAATGTAGAAAATAGTAAAAATAAAGTAAAACCCTGGAATGAGTGTGTCCAAACTTTTGACAGGGACATATAGGAAGGGATTCAGTCAGAGGTACGTTGATTCAGACCTCTCTGACAGGGACATATAGGAAGGGATTCAGTCAGAGGTACGTTGTAGACCTCTGACAGGGACATATAGGAAGGGATTCAGTCAGAGGTACGTTGTAGACCTCTGACAGGGACATATAGGAAGGGATTCAGTCAGGAGGTACGTTGTAGACCTCTGTTGACAGGGACATATAGGAAGGGATTCAGTCAGAGGTACGTTGTAGACCTCTGTTGACAGGGACATAGACCTCTGCTGACAGGGACATATAGGAAGGGATTCAGTCAGAGGTATGTTGTAGACCTCTGTTGACAGGGACATATAGGAAGGGATTCAGTCAGAGGTACGTTGTAGACCTCTGTTGACAGGGACATATAGGAAGGGATTCAGTCAGAGGTACGTTGTAGACCTCTGACAGGGACATATAGGAAGGGATTCAGTCAGAGGTACGTTGTAGACCTCTGTTGACAGGGACATATAGGAAGGGATTCAGTCAGAGGTACGTTGTAGACCTCTGTTGACAGGGACATATAGGTCTGGATTCAGTCAGAGGTACGTTGTAGACCTCTGTTGACAGGGACATATAGGAAGGGATTCAGTCAGATGTACGTTGTAGACCTCTGACAGGGACATATAGGAAGGGATTCAGTCAGAGGTACGTTGTAGACCTCTGTTGACAGGGACATATAGGAAGGGATTCAGTCAGAGGTACGTTGTAGACCTCTGACAGGGACCTATAGGAAGGGATTCAGTCAGAGGTACGTTGTAGGTACGTTGTAGACCTCTGTTGACAGGGACATATAGGAAGGGATTCAGTCAGAGGTACGTTGTAGACCTCTGACAGGGACATATAGGAAGGGATTCAGTCAGAGGTACGTTGTAGACCTCTGACAGGGACATATAGGAAGGGATTCAGTCAGAGGTACGTTGTAGACCTCTGTTGACAGGGACATATAGGAAGGGATTCAGTCAGAGGTACGTTGTAGACCTCTGTTGACGTTGTAGACCTCTGTTGACAGGGACATATAGGAAGGGATTCAGTCAGAGGTACGTTGTAGACCTCTGTTGACAGGGACATATAGGAAGGGATTCAGTCAGAGGTACGTTGTAGACCTCTGACAGGGACATATAGGAAGGGATTCAGTCAGAGGTACGTTGTAGACCTCTGTTGACAGGGACATATAGGAAGGGATTCAGTCAGAGGTACGTTGTAGACCTCTGACAGGGACATATAGGAAGGGATTCAGTCAGAGGTACGTTGTAGACCTCTGTTGACAGGGACATATAGGAAGGGATTCAGTCAGAGGTACGTTGTAGACCTCTGACAGGGACATATAGGAAGGGGATTCAGTCAGAGGTACGTTGTAGACCTCTGTTGACAGGGACATATAGGAAGGGATTCAGTCAGAGGTACGTTGTAGACCTCTGACAGGGACATATAGGAAGGGATTCAGTCAGAGGTACGTTGTAGACCTCTGTTGACAGGGATTCATATAGGAAGAAGGGATTCAGTCAGAGGTACGTTGTAGACCAGGGACATATAGGAAGGGATTGACAGGTACGTTGGACCTGTTGACAGGGACATATAGGAAGGGATTCAGTCAGAGGTACGTTGTAGACCTCTGTTGACAGGAAGGACATATAGGAAGGGATTCAGTCAGAGGTACGTTGTAGACCTCTTGACAGGGACATATAGGAAGGGATTCAGTCAGAGGTACGTTGTAGACCTCTGACAGGGACATATAGGAAGGGATTCAGTCAGAGGTACGTTGTAGACCTCTGTTGACAGTGCCCCATTTAAAGGCAGTGTTCCTCAGCGTGTTCATTGTAAATGTTGCATATGTCAGCTCAGTCAGATATCACCTTTAAATGTTCAGGGTGCTACAACACACCTCAGATTGAATCTCAGACACTGTATTCGTACAAGACTGTTTCTGCATCCAACAACAAGTTGCCAAGCTAGTAGTAATGTTAATTAGTGGGATAAGTTGGTCAAATCTGGAACAGACTGTTACCCTGTCTAGTGAAGAGGTCACTGTCTCTTATGTCACAATGAAGGACCAGTGTGTCTAGTGAAGAGGTTACTGTCTCTTATGTCACAATGAAGAGGTCACCATCTCTTATGTCACAATGAAGAGGTTACCGTCTCTTATGTCACAATGAAGAGGTTACCGTCTCTTATGTCACAATGAAGAGGTTACCGTCTCTTATGTCACAATGAAGAGGTCACCATCTCTTATGTCACAATGAAAGTGATGAGGAACAATGAGGAACCATGATAACTAAAAGATGAAAAGGTAAGCTGTGAAACCTCTCCTTCGCACACACACACACACACACACACACACACACACACACACACACACACACACACACACACACACACACACACACACACACGAGAGATCAAGGTGCAGACAGACAGGGTGTGTGAGGTTGCAGGAACAGATAAGGAACTTAATGGCATTGGGATCACAAACGGGCTCATAGCAAACTATCATTAAGGCAAAGGATGAGTGTGTTGTTGAGGGGTGTGTGTGTGTGATCTGTGTGTGTGTCTGTGTGTGTGTGTGTGTGTGTTGTGATGTTAGCCAACGGCTAAGTCGAGAGCGTGTGGTTCAGTTGTCAGTGTGCGTGCGTGTTGGGTGTGTGTGTGTGTGTGTGTGTTAGCCAACGGCTAAGTCGAGAGCGTGTGGTTCAGTTGTCAGTGTGCGTGCGTGTTGGGTGTGTGTGTGTGTGATGTTAGCCAACGGCTAAGCAAAGCGTGTGGTTCAGTGTGTGTGCGTGCGTGTTGGGGTGTGTGTGTGTGTGTGATGTTAGCCAAGCTAAGTCGAGAGCGTGTGGTTCAGTTGTCAGTGTGCGTGCGTGTTGGGTGTGTGTGTGTGTGATGTTAGCCAACGGCTAAGTCGAGAGCGTGTGGTTCAGTTGTCAGTGTGCGTGCGTGTTGGGTGTGTGTGTGTGTGTGATGTTAGCCAACGGCTAAGTCAGAGCGTGTGGTTCAGTTGTCAGTGTGCGTGCGTGTTGGGTGTGTGTGTGTGTGTGTGATGTTAGCCAACGGCTAAGTCGAGAGCGTGTGGTTCAGTTGTCAGTGTGCGTGCGTGTTGGGTGTGTGTGAGTCACTCTGTGTGTGTGGTATTGAACAGTCCCCGGGGTCAGTCCGGGGTCAGTCCTGGGGTCAGTCCTGGGGTCAGTCCTGGGGTCAGTCCTGGCTAGCTTGACGGGCGGCTCCAGGGACTCCTCCCCTCTCCCAGACCAGCGGAGTTAGACGGCACGGTCATCTCTACCCCCTCTTCATCACTCTCCTCCTCATCCTCTTCCTCATCTGAGACACACACACAGATATATTAACCGTTTACAGGTTTATTGTGGCCACATTATTAGAGATGAAGGGTTGCAGGGTGAGACATTACCTTTATCAGGGTCCTGACAGTTCAGACTCCTGCCCACACTGGCAAACTGAGAGAGAGAGACAATCAGCAGTGCATCGTGTGTGTGTGTGTGTGTGTGTGTGTGTGTACCTCTGCCATGACAGTGATGGGTGTCTCTCCTTTAGCCTGGGCCACTCTGTGTTCTACCAGGTAAGTGTGTGTGTGTGTGTGTGTGTGTGTGTGTGTGTGTGTGTGTGTGTGTGTGTGTGTGTGTGTGTGTGTGTGGTGTGTGTGTGTGTGTGTGTGTGTGTGTGTGTGTGTGTGTGTGTGTGTGTGTGTGTGTGTGTGTGTGTGTACCTCTCCCATGACAGCGATGGGCGTCTCTCCTTTAGCCTGGGCCACTCTGTGTTCTACCAGGTAGTACATGTACTCATCATACAGCAGTCTGATCAGGTGGAAGGATCCGAAGCTGGCAGCACTACGCAGAGTCAGGTCTCTAATCACCATGGAACTGAGGGGGTAGAGAGAGACAGGTCTCTAATCACCATGGAACTGAGGGGGTAGAGAGAGACAGGTCTCTAATCACCATGGAACTGGGGGTAGAGAGAGACAGGTCTCTAATCACCATGGAACTGGGGGTAGAGAGAGACAGGTCTCTAATCACCATGGAACTGGGGGTAGAGAGAGACAGGTCTCTAATCACCATGGAACTGGGGTCTCCAATCACCATGGAACTGAGGGTAGAGAGACAGGTCTCTAATCACCATGGAACTGGGGGTAGAGAGAGACAGGTCTCTAATCACCATGGAACTGGGAGGGTGGAAGAGAGAGACAGGTCACTAATCACCATGGAACTGGGGGTAGAGAGAGACAGGTCTCTAATCACCATGGAACTGGGGGTAGAGAGAGACTGGTCTCTAATCACCATGGAACTGGGGGGGTAGAGAGAGACAGGTCTCTAATCACCATGGAACTGGGGGGAGAGAGTCTCTAATCACCATGGAACTGGGAGGGGAGGGATAAGAAGAGGAGGGGAAACATTCAAATCAAAGAGCCTCTCACTTTCTCTGACTTCAAAACATCCTCTTCTCTCACCTGTAGAAGCTCCACCGCAGCAGGAAGAGCTTGGCAGCCTGAGGGAAGGCTGCAGGGCTGTGTGGGTAGGGCTTTAGGACCTGGGAGACCACGCCGTCCAGCCAGGCAGCCCACTGCTCCAGAGAGTTATGTTGTTGTAACGTCTGCTTGAAGTCCTGCTCCAACCTCTGGATCACAGCATCCTCACAACCACACACCCACGACGCCTGTTCCTACAGGGGGAGAGAGAGACAGGAGTATAGGTTGGACACCATCCTCACAACCACAGGACGCCTGTATAGGTTGGAGAGAGACAGGAGTATAGGTTCACACCATCCTCACAACAGGATTACACACACCCAGAGACGCCTGTTTACAGGTTGGGGAGAGAGAGACAGGATTATAGGTTGGAGAGAGAGAGAGACAGGAGTATAGGTTGGAGAGAGAGAGAGACAGGAGTATAGAGGTAGGGAGAGAGAGAGAGAGAGACAGGATTATAGGTTGAGAGAGAGAGACAGGATTATAGGTGAGAGAGAGAGAGAGACAGGATTATAGGTTGAGAGATTATAGAGAGAGAGACAGGATTATAGGTTGGAGAGAGAGAGACAGGATTATAGGTTGGAGAGAGAGGATTACAGGTTGGAGAGACAGGATTATAGGATTATAGGTTGAGAGAGAGAGAGACAGGATTATAGGTTGGAGAGAGAGAGAGACAGGATTACAGGTTGGAGAGAGAGAGAGAGAGACAGGATTATAGGTGAGAGAGAAGAGAGAGACACAGGATTATAGGTTGGAGAGAGCGTGACAGGAGAGGAGAGAGAGACACAGGATTATAGTTGAGAGAGAGAGAGAGAGACACAGAGACAGCGATTATAGGTTGAGAGAGAGAGAGAGACAGGATTATAGGTTGAGAGAGAGAGAGAGAGACAGGATTATAGGTTGAGAGAGAGAGAGAGACAGGATTAGAGAGACAGGTACAGGAGAGAGAGAGAGACAGGATTATAGGTTGGAGAGAGAGAGACAGGATTATAGAGAGAGAGAGACAGACAGGATTATAGGTTGGAGAGAGAGAGAGAGACAGGATTATAGGTTGAGAGAGAGAGAGGGACAGGATTATAGGTTGAGAGAGAGACAGGATTATAGGTTGGAGAGAGAGAGAGAGAGAGACAGAATTATAGGTTGAGAGAGGTGAGAGAGAGACACAGGATTATAGGTTGGAGAGAGAGAGAGACAGGATTATAGGTTGAGTTGGAGACAGGATTATAGTGTAGAGAGAGAGAGACAGGATTATAGGTTGATATAGAGAGAGAGAGACAGGATTATAGGTTGAGAGAGAGAGATTACAGTTGGAGAGAGACAGGATTATAGGTTGGAGAGACAGGATTATAGGGAGAGAGAGAGAGACAGGATTATAGGTGAGAGAGAGAGAGACAGGATTATAGGTTGGAGAGAGAGAGAGAGAGGATTATAGGTTGGAGAGAGACAGGATTATAGGTTGGAGAGAGAGACAGGATTATAGGTTGGAGAGAGACAGGATTATAGGTGAGAGAGAGAGAGAGACAGGATTATATAGGTTGAGAGAGAGAGAGAGAGAGACAGGATTATAGGTTGGAGAGAGAGAGAGACAGGATTATAGGTTGGAGAGAGAGACAGGGACAGGATTATAGGAGAGAGAGAGAGAGAGAGAGAGACAGGATTATAGGTTGAGAGAGAGAGAGAGAGACAGGATTATAGGTTGAGAGAGAGAGAGAGACAGGATTATAGGTTGAGAGAGAGAGAGAGACAGGATTACAGGATTATAGGTTGAGAGAGATTATAGGTTGGAGAGAGAGACAGGATTATAGGTTGAGAGAGAGAGAGACAGGATTAGAGAGAGAGAGACAGGATTATAGGTGAGAGAGAGAGGAGAGACAGAGACAGACAGACAGGATTATAGGTTGAGAGAGAGACAGGATTACAGGTTGAGAGAGACAGGATTATAGGTTGAGAGAGAGAGAGAGACAGGATTTGGAGAGAGAGAGAGACAGGATTATAGGTTGGAGAGAGAGAGACAGGATTATAGGATTATATATACCAGAGAGAGACAGGATTATAGGTTGGAGAGAGAGACAGGATTATAGGTTGAGAGAGAGAGACAGGATTATAGGTGAGAGAGAGAGAGACAGGTATTATAGGTGAGAGAGAGAGAGAGAGACAGGATTATACCATGGAGAGAGAGAGAGACAGGATTATAGGTTGGAGAGAGACAGACAGGATTATAGGTTGAGAGAGAGACAGGATTATAGGTGAGAGAGAGAGAGACAGGATTATAGGTTGAGAGAGAGAGAGAGAGAGAGAGACAGGATTATAGGGATTGAGAGAGAGAGAGAGAGACAGGATTATAGGTTGAGGAGAGAGAGAGAGAGAGACAGGATTAGACAGGATTATAGGTTGAGAGAGAGAGAGAGAGACAGGAGAGAGGAGAGAGAGGACAGGATTACAGGATTATAGGTTGAGAGAGAGAGAGAGACAGGATTATAGGTTGAGAGAGAGAGAGAGACAGGATTATAGGTTGGAGAGAGAGACAGGACAGGATTATAGGTGAGAGAGAGAGAGAGACAGGATTATAGGTGAGAGAGAGAGAGAGAGACAGGATTATAGGTGAGAGAGAGAGAGAGAGAGACAGGATTATAGGATTATGAGAGAGAGAGAGAGAGAGAGAGACAGGATTATAGGTGAGAGAGAGAGAGAGAGAGACAGGATTATAGGGATTATAGGAGAGAGAGAGACAGAGACAGGATTATAGGTGAGAGAGAGAGAGACAGGATTATAGGTATAGAGAGAGAGAGACAGGAGATTATCAGTGAGGTTGAGAGAGAGAGACAGGATTATAGGTTGGAGAGAGAGAGAGAGAGAGACAGGATTATAGGTTGAGAGAGAGAGAGAGACAGGATTATAGGTTGAGAGAGATAGAGAGAGAGAGAGAGAGAGATAGGAGAGAGAGAGAGAGAGAGAGAGACAGGATTATAGGTTGGAGAGAGAGAGAGACAGGATTATAGGTGAGAGAGAGAGAGAGAGGAGTAGGATTAGAGAGAGAGAGAGAGAGACAGGATTATAGGTTGGAGAGAGAGACAGGATTATAGAGAGACAGGATTATAGGTGAGAGAGAGAGAGACACAGGATTATAGAGAGAGAGAGAGAGACAGGATTATAGGTGAGAGAGAGAGAGAGACAGGATTATAGGTGAGAGAGAGAGAGACAGGATTATAGGTGAGAGAGAGAGAGACAGGATTATAGGTGAGAGAGAGAGAGAGAGAGAGAGGGAGAGAGAGAGAGAGAGACAGGATTATAGGTTGAGAGAGAGAGAGAGACAGGATTATAGGTTGGAGAGAGAGACAGGATTATAGAGAGAGAGAGAGAGAGAGAGAGAGACAGGATTATAGGTGAGAGAGAGAGAGAGACAGGATTATAGGTGAGAGAGAGAGAGACAGGATTATAGGTGAGAGAGAGAGAGACAGGATTATAGGTGAGAGAGAGGAGAGAGAGAGAGAGACAGGATTATAGGTTGGAGAGAGACAGGATTACAGGAGAGAGACAGGATTATAGAGAGAGAGAGAGACAGGATTATAGGTTGAGAGAGAGAGAGACAGGATTATAGGTTGAGAGAGAGAGAGAGAGACAGGATTATAGGTTAGAGAGAGAGAGAGAGAGAGACAGGATTATAGATTATAGGTTGGAGAGAGAGAGAGAGAGACAGGATTATAGGTTGGGAGAGAGAGAGAGACAGAATTATAGGCTGGAGGAGAGAGGTAGTGGTTAGAAGGTATCCAGACAGAGAGAGAGGTAGTGGTTATAGGTATCCAGACAGAGAGAGAGAGTAGTGGTTAGAAGGTATCCAGACAGAGAGAGAGAGGTAGTGGTTAGAAGGTATCCAGACAGAGAGAGAGAGGTAGTGGTTAGAAGGTATCCAGACAGAGAGAGAGAGGTAGTGGTTAGAAGGTATCCAGACAGAGAGAGAGAGGTAGTGGTTAGAAGGTATCCAGACAGAGAGAGAGAGGTAGTGGTTAGAAGGTATCCAGACAGAGAGAGAGAGGTAGTGGTTAGAAGGTATCCAGACAGAGAGAGAGAGAGGTAGTGGTTAGAAGGTATCCAGACAGAGAGAGAGAGGTAGTGGTTAGAAGGTATCCAGACAGAGAGAGAGAGGTATTATAGGTTCCAGACAGAGAGAGAGAGTAGTGGTTAGAAGGTATAGACAGAGAGAGAGGTAGTGGTTAGAAGGTATCCAGACAGAGATTATAGTGGTTAGAAGGTATCCAGACAGAGAGAGAGGTAGTGGTTAGAAGGTATCCAGACAGAGAGAGTAGTGGTTAGAAGGTATCCAGACAGAGAGAGAGAGGTAGTGGTTAGAAGGTATCCAGACAGAGAGAGAGAGGTAGTGGTTAGAAGGTATCCAGACAGAGAGGTAGTGGTTAGAAGGTATCCAGACAGAGAGAGAGAGGTAGTGGTTAGAAGGTATCCAGACAGAGAGAGAGAGGTAGTGGTTAGAAGGTATCCAGACAGAGAGAGAGGTAGTGGTTAGAAGGTATCCAGACAGAGAGAGAGGTAGTGGTTAGAAGGTATCCAGACAGAGGTAGTGGTTAGAAGGTATCCAGAGAGGTAGTGGTTAGAAGGTATCCAGACAGAGAGAGAGGTAGTGGTTAGAAGGTATCCAGACAGAGAGAGGTAGTGGTTAGAAGGTATCCAGACAGAGAGAGGTAGTGGTTAGAAGGTATCCAGGAGAGAGAGAGACAGGTAATGGTTAGAAGGTATCCAGACAGAGAGAGAGAGGTAATGGTTAGAAGGTATCCAGACAGAGAGAGAGAGAGGTAGTGGTTAGAAGGTATCCAGACAGAGAGAGGTAGTGGTTAGAAGGTATCCAGACAGAGAGCGGTAGTGGTTAGAAGGTATCCAGACAGAGAGAGGTAGTGGTTAGAAGGTATCCAGACAGAGAGACAGAGAGAGGTAGAAGGTATCCAGACAGAGAGACAGAGAGGTAGTGGTTAGAAGGTATCCAGACAGAGAGAGGTAGTGGTTAGAAGGTATCCAGACAGAGAGAGTAGTGGTTAGAAGGTATCCAGACAGAGAGAGGTAGTGGTTAGAAGGTATCCAGACAGAGAGAGGTAGTGGTTAGAAGGTATCCAGACAGAGAGAGGTAGTGGTTAGAAGGTATCCAGACAGAGAGAGGTAGTGGTTAGAAGGTATCCAGACAGACGTACCTGCACGTTAGTGAAGTCAACTCTGTTGAGGTCACTCAGCATCTGATTGATCTGGGCGGTGTTCTGGAGGACGGCCCTGGCTGCCTGGGCCAGGTGGTTTAGACTGGTGTAGCGACGCAGCGTCTGGGCAAACGCCCCGCACACATCACCTGGAGGGGAGGAGAGGGAGACGGGGAGAGGGAGAGGAAGAGGGGAGAGAGGAGGGAAGGAGGGGAGAGAGGAGGGAAGGAGGGGAGAGAGGAGGGAAGGAGGGGGAGAGAGGAGGGAAGGAGGGGAGACGGGAGAGGAGGAGGAGGGGAGGAGAGAGGAGGAGACGGGAGAGAGGAGGGGAGACGGGAGAGAGGAGGGGAGGAGGGGAGACGGGAGAGAGGAGGGAGGAGGGAGAGAGGAGGGGGAGGGAGACGGGAGAGAGGAGGGGAGACGGGAGAGAGGATGGGAGGAGGGGGAGACGGGAGAGAGGAGGGGAGGAGGGGAGAGAGGAGGGGGAGGACGGGAGAGGGAGGAGGAGGGGAGGAGGAGAGAGGATGGGAGATGGGAGGGGAGGAGGGGGAGACGGGAGAGAGGAGGGAGGAGGGAGAGAGGAGGGGGAGACGGGAGAGGAGGAGGGGAGGAGGGAGAGACAGGAGAGAGGAGGGTGAGACGGGAGAGAGGAGGGTGAGACGGGGAGAGAGGAGGGAGAGAAGGGGGAGGGGGAGACGGGGGGACAGGGGGAGGAGGGAGACAGGGGAGACGGGGGGGGAGGAGGGGGAGACGGGAGAGAGGAGGGGAGGAGGGAGAGGTAATGTAGTTTTGTGGAAGAGTGTTTGTATTTGTGTGTGTGTGTGTGTGTGTGTGTGTGTGTGTGTGTGTGTGTGTGTGTGTGTGTGTGTGTGTGTGTGTGTGTGTGTGTGTGTGTGTGTGTGATCACACCTTCATGCGAACCATCTCCTCTGGTATGTTCATCATGGCGCTTGTCAGCCAGCTCTCTAGACTCTTGGCAAAGTTACGGATGGCTTGAGTTAAGGCACCTGACAGAGAGAGAGATGGAGAGGGAGGGAGATGAGCGAGAAACGTAGCTAGTCATATGTTTTAGAAGACATTACATGTACTGTCATTTAGTGTTATGTGGCTGTAATGTCATGTTGTGTAGCTCTAATGTCATGTTGTGTAGCTCTAATGTCATGTTGTGTAGCTCTAATGTCATGTTGTGTAGCTCTAATGTCATGTTGTGTAGCTCTAATGTCATGTTGTGTAGCTCTAATGTCATGTTGTGTAGCTCTAATGTCATGTTGTGTAGCTCTAATGTCATGTAGACCTAACGTCATGTTGTGTAGATCTAATGTCATGTAGACCTAACGTCATGTTGTGTAGACCTAACGTCATGTTGTGTAGCTCTAATGTCATGTTGTGTAGACCTAATGTCATGTTGTGTAGTTCTAATGTCATGTTGTGTAGCTCTAATGTCATGTTGTGTAGCTCTAACGTCATGTTGTGTAGCTCTAATGTCATGTTGTGTAGCTCTAACGTCATGTTGTGTAGCTCTAACGTCATGTTGTGTAGCTCTAATGGCATGTAGACCTAACGTCATGTTGTGTAGCTCTAATGTCATGTTGTGTAGCTCTAATGTCATGTTGTGTAGCTCTAACGTCATGTTGTGTAGCTCTAATGTCATGTTGTGTAGCTCTAATGTCATGTTGTGTAGCTCTAACGTCATGTTGTGTAGCTCTAACGTCATGTTGTGTAGCTCTAATAGTAGACCTAACATCATGTTGTGTAGCTCTAATAACGTCATGTTGTGTAGCTCTAATGTCATGTTGTGTAGCTCTAACGTCATGTTGTGTAGCTCTAACGTCATGTTGTGTAGCTCTAACGTCATGTTGTGTAGCTCTAACGTCATGTTGTGTAGCTCTAACGTCATGTTGTGTAGCTCTAACGTCATGTTGTGTAGCTCTAACCTCATGTTGTGTAGCTCCAATGTCATGTTGTGTAGCTCTAACGTCATGTTGTGTAGCTCTAATGTCATGTTGTGTAGCTCTAACGTCATGTTGTGTAGCTCTAACGTCATGTTGTGTAGCTCTAACGTCATGTTGTGTAGCTCTAATGTCATGTTGTGTAGCTCTAATGTCATGTTGTGTAGCTCTAATGTCATGTTGTGTAGCTCTAATGTCATAGACCTAACGTCATGTTGTGTAGATCTAATGTCATGTAGACCTAACGTCATGTTGTGTAGCTCTAACGTCATGTTGTGTAGCTCTAATGTCATGTTGTGTAGCCTAATGTCATGTTGTGTAGTTCTAACGTCATGTTGTGTAGCTCTAACGTCATGTTGTGTAGCTCTAACGTCATGTTGTGTAGCTCTAACGTCATGTTGTGTAGCTCTAACGTCATGTTGTGTAGCTCTAACCTCATGTTGTGTAGCTCAATGTCATGTTGTGTAGCTCTAACGTCATGTTGTGTAGCTCTAATGTCATGTTGTGTAGCTCTAACGTCATGTTGTGTAGCTCTAACGTCATGTTGTGTAGCTCTAACGTCATGTTGTGTAGCTCTAATGTCATGTTGTGTAGCTCTAATGTCATGTTGTGTAGCTCTAATGTCATGTTGTGTAGCTCTAATGTCATGTCGACCTAACGTCATGTTGTGTAGATCTAATGTCATGTAGACCTAACGTCATGTTGTGTAGACCTAACGTCATGTTGTGTAGCTCTAATGTCATGTTGTGTAGACCTAATGTCATGTTGTGTAGTTCTAATGTCATGTTGTGTAGCTCTAATGTCATGTTGTGTCGCTCTAACGTCATGTTGTGTAGCTCTAATGTCATGTTGTGTAGCTCTAACGTCATGTTTGTAGCTCTATGGCATGTAGACCTAACGTCATGTTGTGTAGCTCTAACGTCATGTTGTGTAGCTCTAATGTCATGTTGTGTAGCTCTAACGTCATGTTGTGTAGCTCTAACGTCATGTTGTGTAGCTCTAACGTCATGTTGTGTAGCTCTAACGTCATGTTGTGTAGCTCTAACGTCATGTTGTGTAGCTCTAACGTCATGTTGTGTAGCTCTAATGTCATGTTGTGTAGCTCTAACGTCATGTTGTGTAGCTCTAATGGCATGTAGACCTAACGTCATGTTGTGTAGCTCTAATGTCATGTTGTGTAGCTCCAACGTCATGTTGTGTAGCTCCAACGTCATGTTGTGTAGCTCTAACGTCATGTAGCTCTAACGTCATGTTGTGTAGCTCTAATGTCATGTTGTGTAGCTCCAACGTCATGCTGTTGTCTAGCTCCAACGTCATGTTGTGTAGCTCCAACGTCATGTTGTGTAGCTCCAACGTCATGTTGTGTAGCTCTAACGTCATGTTGTGTAGCTCTAACGTCATGTTGTGTAGCTCTAACGTCATGTTGTGTAGCTCCAACGTCATGTTGTGTAGCTCCAACGTCATGTTGTGTAGCTCCAACGTCATGTTGTGTAGCTCTAACGTCATGTTGTGTAGCTCTAACGTCATGTTGTGTAGCTCTAACGTCATGTTGTGTAGCTCTAACGTCATGTTGTGTAGCTCTAACGTCATGTTGTGTAGCTCTAATGTCATGTTGTGTAGCTCCAACGTCATGTTGTGTAGCTCTAACGTCATGTTGTGTAGCTCTAATGTCATGTTGTGTAGCTCTAACGTCATGTTGTGTAGCTCTAACGTCATGTTGTGTAGCTCTAACGTCATGTTGTGTAGCTCTAACGTCATGTTGTGTAGCTCTAACGTCATGTTGTGTAGCTCTAACGTCATGTTGTGTAGCTCTAACGTCATGTTGTGTAGCTCTAACGTCATGTTGTGTAGCTCTAATGTCATGTTGTGTAGCTCTAACGTCATGTTGTGTAGATCTAATGTCATGTTGTGTAGCTCTAATGGCATGTAGACCTAACGTCATGTTGTGTAGCTCTAATGTCATGTTGTGTAGCTCCAACGTCATGTTGTGTAGCTCAACGTCATGTTGTGTAGCTCTAACGTCATGTTGTGTAGCTCTAACGTCATGTAGCTCTAACGTCATGTTGTGTAGCTCTAATGTCATGTTGTGTAGCTCCAACGTCATGTTGTGTAGCTCCAACGTCATGTTGTGTAGCTCCAACGTCATGTTGTGTAGCTCCAACGTCATGTTGTGTCGCTCTAACGTCATGTTGTGTCGCTCTAACGTCATGTTGTGTAGCTCCAACGTCATGTTGTGTAGCTCCAACGTCATGTTGTGTAGCTCTAACGTCATGTTGTGTAGCTCTAACGTCATGTTGTGTAGCTCTAACGTCATGTTGTGTAGCTCTAACGTCATGTTGTGTAGCTCTAATGTCATGTTGTGTAGCTCCAACGTCATGTTGTGTAGCTCTAACGTCATGTTGTGTAGCTCTAACGTCATGTTGTGTAGCTCTAACGTCATGTTGTGTAGCTCCAACGTCATGTTGTGTAGCTCTAACGTCATGTTGTGTAGCTCTAACGTCATGTTGTGTAGCTCTAATGTCATGTTGTGTAGCTCTAATGTCATGTTGTGTAGCTCTAATGTCATGTTGTGTAGCTCTAACGTCATGTTGTGTAGCTCTAACGTCATGTTGTGTAGCTCTAACGTCATAACTCACTGGGGATGGGTCGTAATCGTCAGGGATGAGGATCTCCACCAGGGTCTGGTACAGTGTGTTGTCACAGTCTCTGGTCCAGTGAACAACTGGCTGGTACTTACACAGCACCACCAGGTACCACTTAGGCAGACGCTCCTCTGACTCACCATGACTGGAGGCACACACACACACACACACACACACACACACACACACACACACACACACACACAGTTAGATTGTGTGTGTTGTAATGTGTGACATGTAGAACGTGTGTGTTTCACTCACACGCTGAGTGTGTCTGCGTCGATGCTCTCGCTGAACCTCCAGAAGGTTTTCCACAGGGTCTCCACCAGAGTGAACTGCAGGTTCACCATCACATCCAGAATGGCCTGCACAGACATGACATAGCACTACGTAAGAATGATAAAACACTACGTAAGAATGATAAAACACTACATTTGTCTGACATTACACTACATTAGACTGACATAGCATACCTGTAGACTGACATAGCACTACGTAAGAATGATAAAACACTACATTTGTCTGACATAGTATTTTAACAGACATGAAAGATAGAAAGTCATAACATGACATTTGACCCACATAACTGGACATAGACCTACATTGGACAAAGCACTACATTGGACAATAGCACTACATTAGACAGAGATAGCACTACATTAGACAGAGATAGCACTACATTAGACAGAGATAGCAATACATTAGACAGAGATAGCACTACATTAGACAGAGATAGCAATACATTAGACAGAGATAGCAATACATTAGACAGAGATAGCAATACATTAGTCTGACAAAGCACGGCATTAGACAGACATAAACACTACACAAGATTGTCATACATTTTCATTACACTACAATAGACTAACACACTGTTTCCCAACTCTGGTCCTGGAACTAAAAACACCTGATTCTACATCTCAACTCATCATCGTTATCGTTAGTGGAATCAAGACAGACATAGTAGGCACAACACTTCATAAGACTGCCACAAGCCAGCAGTGCGTAGTA
This sequence comes from Oncorhynchus keta, assembly GCF_023373465.1. Taxonomy (NCBI): domain Eukaryota; kingdom Metazoa; phylum Chordata; class Actinopteri; order Salmoniformes; family Salmonidae; genus Oncorhynchus; species Oncorhynchus keta. Next base: position 60,141 of record NW_026290796.1, read on the forward strand.
GACTGTTTACCTCACAGTGTTCCCTGTAGAGCTGTTGGAAGGCTGCGATGTGTTCTGGAACGATCCCATCAGGAAGAGGTCTGTCCTGCAGATCCAACTCTGGGAACTCAGGCAGCGCCCGCGACGCGTCTGGACCACAACAACGGTTACATTGCTGTGTTATTATGTGTTGATTTGCAATGTGTTGATCTGTGTGATTCACATTGGTTTAGTATGTTTCCTAGCTATGTTAATGCCATTATTTACATACGGAGACATTCTTGTTACTGTGTGTGTGTGTGTGTGTGTGTGTGTGTGTGGTGTGTGGTGTGTGGTGTGTGTGTGTGTGTGTGTGTGTGTGTGTGTGTGTGAGAGAGAGATGCACATTTCGGTACATTTTCTGCCCGACTAACCGACCTTCGTTAACTGGTCGACAAACGGTTGAACAGTAAAATGACCAGCAGAAGATACTATACATACAAAGACCTGACATGTTAATGGAAACACGCAACACTAGCAGGCCTGTCATCGTCCAGTCAAAAGGCTCTCGCCTCTAATTGGACAACTCCTGTAATGAAGCAGACCATAAAACATCATTTGTAAAACACTATTAGCAGAAAACACCATTCTAAACAGAGCACCTGATACCAGCCGTTCCATATGTGTTAGCAACTAGGATGAGAAATCTAAAAGCAACTAGGATGATGATACGACTAGGATGGGATGATATGGGATGATACAACTAGGATGGGATGATAATACGACTAGGATGGGATGATAATACGACTAGGATGGGATGATAATACAACTAGGATGGGATGATAAATCGACTAGGATGGGATGATAAATCAACTAGGATGGGATGATAAATCGACTAGGATGGGATGATGATACAACTAGGATGGGATGACAATACGACTAGGATGGATGATAATACAACTAGGATGGGATGATGATACGACTAGGATGGGATGATGATACGACTAGGATGGGATGATAACACGACTAGGACGGGATGATAATACGACTAGGATGGGATGATAACACGACTAGGATGGGATGATAATACGACTAGGATGGGATGATAACATGACTAGGATGGGATGATAATACGACTAGGATGGGATGATAATACGACTAGGATGGGATGATAATACGACTAGGATGGGATGATAATACGACTAGGATGGGATGATAACACGACTAGGATGGGATGATAATACGACTAGGATGGGATGATAACATGACTAGGATGGGATGATAATACGACTAGGATGGGATGATAATACGACTAGGATGGATGATAACATGACTAGGATGGGATGATAACATGACTAGGATGGGATGAAAATACGACTAGGATGGGATGATAATACAACTAGGATGGGATGAAAATACGACTAGGATGGGATGATAATACAACTAGGATGGGATGATAATACAACTAGGATGGGACGACAATACGACTAGGATGGGATGATAACACGACTAGGATGGGATGATAACACGACTAGGATGGGATGATAACACGACTAGGATGGGATGATAACACGACTAGGATGGGATGATAACACGACTAGGATGGGATGATAATACGACTAGGATGGGATGATAATACGACTATGATGGGATGATAATACAACTAGGATGGGATGATAACACGACTAGGATGGGATGATAATACAACTAGGATGGGATGATAATACAACTAGGATGGGATGATAACACGACTAGGATGGGACGACAATACGACTAGGATGGGATGATAAATCAACTAGGATGGGATGATAACACGACTAGGATGGGATGATAATACAACTAGGATGGGATGATAACACGACTAGGATGGGATGATAATACAACTAGGATGGGATGATAACACGACTAGGATGGGACGACAATACGACTAGGATGGGATGATAAATCAACTAGGATGGGATGATAACACGACTAGGATGGGATGATAATACAACTAGGATGGGATGATAACACGACTAGGATGGGACGACAATACGACTAGGATGGGATGATAAATCAACTAGGATGGGATGATAACACGACTAGGACGGGATGATAATACGACTAGGATGGGATGATAACACGACTAGGATGGGATGATAACACGACTAGGATGGGATGATAACATGACTAGGATGGGATGAAAATACGACTAGGATGGGGATGGGATGATGAAAATACGACTAGGATGGGATGATAATACGACTAGGATGGGACTAGGGATGGGATGATAATACGACTAGGATGGGACGGATGATACGATAACACGACTAGGATGGGATGACTAGGGATGATATGACACGACTAGGATGGGATGATAACATGACTAGGATGGGATGATAATACGACTAGGATGGGATGATAATACGACTAGGATGGATGATAACATGACTAGGATGGGATGATAACATGACTAGGATGGGATGAAAATACGACTAGGATGGGATGATAATACAACTAGGATGGGATGAAAATACGACTAGGATGGGATGATAATACGACTAGGATGGGATGATAATACAACTAGGATGGGATGATAATACGACTAGGATGGGACGACAATACGACTAGGATGGTACGATAACACGACTAGGATGGGACGATAACACGACTAGGATGGGATGATAACACGACTAGGATGGGATGATAATACGACTAGGATGGGATGATAATAACACGACTAGGATGGGATGATAATACGACTATGATGGGATGATAATACGACTAGGATGGGATGATAAACGACTAGGATGGGATGATAACACACGACTAGGATGGGATGATAATACAACTAGGATGGGATGATAATACAACTAGGATGGGATGATAATACGACTAGGATGGGATGATAAATCAACTAGGATGGGATGATAAATCAACTAGGATGGGATGATAACACGACTAGGATGGGATGATAATACAACTAGGATGGGATGATAACACGACTAGGATGGGATGATAATACAACTAGGATGGGATGATAACACGACTAGGATGGGACGACAATGACGACTAGGATGGGATGATAAATCAACTAGGATGGGATGATAATACGACTAGGATGGGATGATAATACAACTAGGATGGGATGATAACACAACTAGGATGGGATGATAATACAACTAGGATGGGATGATAATACGACTAGGATGGGATGATAATACGACTAGGATGATGGCTTTGACTTCTGGGCAACAGAAGAAAGTTGGGGTGAAAATCAATAGAACAGGAGAGAAATGCTGGTTAACGGCATCAGGGAGTCTCTATAAAATAATTGCCTCCACATTTCTATAGATTCATTTTGACAAGGCTACTTTGAAGAAAGGCAAGACATGCCTCTTTGTTTGAAGTAAAGTAAAACATTCAGGTTTCAAACAAATCTTTTTATTTTTATTTTTTTATTTGACCCCTTTTTCTCCCCAATTTCGTGGTATCCAATTGTTGTAGTAGCTACTATCTTGTCTCATCGCTACAACTCCCGTACGGGCTCGGGAGAGACGAAGGTTGAAAGTCATGCGTCCTCCGATACACAACCCAACCACTGCTTCTTAACACAGTGCGCATCCAACCCGGAAGCCAGCCGCACCAATGCGCCGGAGGAAACACCGTGCACCTGGCCACCTTGGCTAGAGCACACTGCGCCCAGCCCGCCACAGGAGTCGCTGGTGCGCGATGAGACAAGGACACCCCTACCGACCAAGCCCTCCCTAACCCGGGCGACGCTAGGCCAATTGTGCGTCACCCCACGGACCGGTTTCAAACAATTTTAGTGCAAAGTGGTGTGTGACTTGCTGACAGCCTGCCTGCGTTGACTAAAGTCCAGCACGTTACACTCCAGCACGTTACACTCCAGCGCGTCACCCCCAGCGCGTCACCCCCGCGCGCGTCACACCCCAGCGCGTCACACCCCAGCGCGTTACACCCCAGCGCGTTACACCCCAGCGCGTCAACCCCCAGCGCGTCACCCCCAGCGCGTCACACCCCAGTCACACCCCCGCGTCACACCCCAGCGCGTCAAACCCCAGCGCGTCACACCCCAGCGCGTCACACCCCAGCGCGTCACACCCCCAGCGCGTCAAACCCCAGCGCGTACCCCACACCCCAGCGCGCGTCAAACCCCCCCCCAGCGTTACACCCCAACCCCCAGTCACCCCCGCGTCAACCCCCAGCGCGTCAACCCCAGCGCGTCAACCCCCAGCCAACCCCAGCGGCGTCAACCCCGCGCGTCAACCACCAGCACGTTAACCCCCAGCGGCGTCAACCCCCCGTTAACCCCAGCGTCAACCCCCAGCGCGTTAACCCCCAGCGTTAACGTTAACCCCCAGTTACACCCCAGCACGTTAACCCCCAGTTAACCCCAGCACGTTAACCCCAGCAAACCCCCAGTTAACCCCCAGCACGTTAACCCCAGCACGTTAACCCCAGCACGTTAACCCCCAGCACGTTAACCCCAGCACGTTAACCCCCAGCGCGTTAACCCCCAGCACGTTAACCCCCCCAGCACGTTAACCCCCAGTTAACCCCACGTTAACCCCCAGCACGTTAACCCCCAGCTGTCTGACACGTTAACCCCCAGTGTGTGTGTGTGTGTGTGTACCTCGTCCCTGTCCACTCACCCAGGAACTGCTGGTATTGTTGCACTTGAGCTGAGATGTCACTGAGCCCCGCCCCCTGCTGCTGCCCCGCCCCCAGAGACATCCCATTGGACATGCCCTCCACCTTCAGAACCGGCTTTACCCTATTGGACAGAACAGCTGTCAAAAGAGAGAGAGACAGGAAGAGACAGGAAAGAGACAGGAAAGAGACAGGACAAAGAGACAGGAGGAAAGAGACAGGAAGAGACAGGAAAGAGACAGAGAGACA
>NW_026290796.1:67500-72500 GCF_023373465.1 Oncorhynchus keta
GAGATACTGGTGTGTAAGTAGAGATGCTGGTGTGTAAGTAGAGATACTGGTGTGTAAGTAGAGATACTGGTGTGTAAGTAGAGATACTGGTGTGTAAGTAGAGATACTGGTGTGTAAGTAGAGATACTGGTGTGTAAGTAGAGATACTGGTGTGTAAGTAGAGATACTGGTGTGTAAGTAGTGATACTGGTGTGTAAGTAGTGATACTGGTGTGTAAGTAGTGATACTGGTGTGTAAGTAGAGATGACTGGTGTGTAAGTAGTGATGCTGGTGTGTAAGTAGAGATACTGGTGTGTAAGTAGTGATACTGGTGTGTAAGTAGTGATACTGGTGTGTAAGTAGAGATACTGGTGTGTAAGTAGAGATACTGGTGTGTAAGTAGAGATGATGGTGTGTAAGTAGAGATACTGGTGTGTAAGTAGAGATACTGGTGTGTAAGTAGTGATACTGGTGTGTAAGTAGAGATACTGGTGTGTAAGTAGAGATACTGGTGTGTAAGTAGAGATACTGGTGTGTAAGTAGAGATGACTGGTGTGTAAGTAGAGATACTGGTGTGTAAGTAGTGATACTGGTGTGTAGAGATACTGGTGTGTAGTAGAGATACTGGTGTGTAAGTAGAGATACTGGTGTGTAAGTAGTGATACTGGTGTGTAAGTAGAGATACTGGTGTGTAAGTAGAGATACTGGTGTGTAAGTAGAGATACTGGTGTGTAAGTAGAGATACTGGTGTGTAAGTAGAGATACTGGTGTGTAAGTAGTGATACTGGTGTGTAAGTAGAGATACTGGTGTGTAAGTAGAGATGACTGGTGTGTAAGTAGAGATACTGGTGTGTAAGTAGAGATACTGGTGTGTAAGATAGAGATACTGGTGTGTAAGTAGAGATACTGGTGTGTAAGTAGAGATACTGGTGTGTAAGTAGAGATACTGGTGTGTAAGTAGAGATACTGGTGTGTAAGTAGAGATACTGGTGTGTAAGTAGAGATACTGGTGTGTAAGTAGAGATACTGGTGTGTAAGTAGAGATACTGGTGTGTAAGTAGAGATACTGGTGTGTAAGTAGAGATACTGGTGTGTAAGTAGAGATACTGGTGTGTAAGTAGAGATATGGTGTGTAAGTAGAGATGATGGTGTGTAAGTAGAGATACTGGTGTGTAAGTAGAGATACTGGTGTGTAAGTAGAGATACTGGTGTGTAAGTAGAGATACTGGTGTGTAAGTAGAGATACTGGTGTGTAAGTAGAGATACTGGTGTGTAAGTAGAGATACTGGTGTGTAAGTAGAGTAGAGATACTGGTGTGTAAGTAGAGATACTGGTGTGTAAGTAGAGATACTGGTGTGTAAGTAGAGATACTGGTGTGTAAGTAGAGATACTGGTGTGTAAGTAGAGATACTGGTGTGTAAGTAGAGATACTGGTGTGTAAGTAGAGATACTGGTGTGTAAGTAGAGATACTGGTGTGTAAGTAGTGATACTGGTGTGTAAGTAGAGATACTGGTGTGTAAGTAGAGATACTGGTGTGTAAGTAGAGATACTGGTGTGTAAGTAGAGATACTGGTGTGTAAGTAGAGATACTGGTGTGTAAGTAGAGATACTGGTGTGTAAGTAGAGATACTGGTGTGTAAGTAGAGATACTGGTGTGTAAGTAGTGATACTGGTGTGTAAGTAGTGATACTGGTGTGTAAGTAGAGATACTGGTGTGTAAGTAGAGATACTGGTGTGTAAGTAGAGATACTGGTGTGTAAGTAGAGATGACTGGTGTGTAAGTAGAGATGATGGTGTGTAAGTAGAGATGATGGTGTGTAAGTAGTGATACTGGTGTGTAAGTAGAGATACTGGTGTGTAAGTAGAGATACTGGTGTGTAAGTAGAGATACTGGTGTGTAAGTAGAGATACTGGTGTGTAAGTAGAGATACTGGTGTGTAAGTAGAGATACTGGTGTGTAAGTAGAGATACTGGTGTGTAAGTAGAGATACTGGTGTGTAAGTAGAGATGATGGTGTGTAAGTAGAGATACTGAGGTGCAAAGAGCAGAAAAGTAAATAAAAACAATATGGGATGAGGTAGGTTGACTGTTAACAAACTATAGTTTTGGCAAGTCGGTTAGGACATATACTTTGTGCATGACACAAGTCATTTTTACAACAATGGTTTACAGACAGATTATTTCACTTATAATTCACTCTATTACAATTCCAGTGGGTCAGAAGTTTACATGCACTAAGTTGACTTTGCCTTTAAACAGCTTGGAAAATACCAGAAAATGATGTCATGGCTTTAGAAGCCTCTGATAGGCTAATTGACATCATTTGAGTCAATTGGAGGTGTACATGTGGATGTATTCCAGGGCCTACCTTCAAACTCAGTGCCTCTTTGCTTGACATCATGGGGAAATCAAAGACCATCAAGACCTCAGAAAAAAAAAAATTGTAGACCTCCACAAGTCTGGTTCATCCTTGGGAGCAATTTCCAAATGCCTGAAGGTACCAGGTTCATCTGTACAAACAATAGTATGCAAGTATAAACACCATGGGACCACGCAGCCGTCATACCGCTCAGGAAGGAGACTCGTTCTGTCTCCTAGAGATGAACGTACTTTGGTGCGAAAAGTGCAAATCAATCCCAGAACAACAGCAAAGGACCTTGTGACGATACTGGAGGAAACAGGTACAAAAGTATCATTATCCACAGTAAAACGAGACCCATATCGACATAACCTGAAAGGCCGCTCAGCAAGGAAGAAGCCACTGCTCCAAAACCGCAATAAAAAAGCCAGACTACGGTTTGCAAATGCACATGGGGACAAAGATACTTTTTGGAGAAATGTCCTCTGGTCTGATGAAACAAAAATAGAACTGTTTGGCCATAATGACCATTGTTATGTTTGGAGGAAAAAGGGGAGGCTTGCAAGCCGAAGAACACCGTCCCAACCGTGAAGCACGGTGGTGACAGCATTATATTGTGGAAGAAGAACACCATCCCAACCGTGAAGCCCGGGGTGGCAGCATTATGTTGTGGAAGAAGAACACCATCCCAACCGTGAAGCCCGGGGTGGCAGCATTATGTTGTGGAAGAAGAACACCATCCCAACCATGAAGCCCGGGGTGGCAGCATTATGTTGTGGAAGAAGAACACCATCCCAACCGTGAAGCCCGGGGTGGCAGCATTATGTTGTGGAAGAAGAACACCATCCCAACCGTGAAGCCCGGGGTGGCAGCATTATGTTGTGGAAGAAGAACACCATCCCAACCGTGAAGCCCGGGGTGGCAGCATTATGTTGTGGAAGAAGAACACCATCCCAACCGTGCTTTGCTGCAGGAGGGACTGGTGCACTTCACAAAATAGATGACATCATGATGTTGGAAAATTATGTGGATATTTTGAAGCAACATTTCAAGAAATCAGTCAGGAAGTTAAAGCTTGGTCGCAAATGGGTCTTCCAGATGGACAATGAACCCAAGCATACTTCCAAAGTTGTGGCAAAATGGCTTAAGGACAACAAAGTCAAGGTATTGGAGTGGTCATCACAAAGACCTAACCTCAATCCTATAGAAAATGTGTGGGCAGAACTGGAAAAGCGTGTGCGAGCAAGGAGATCTACAAACCTGACTCATTTACACCAGCTTTTGTCAGGAGGAATGGGCCGAAATGTTTGACCCAAGCTGTCAGGAGGAATGGGCCGAAATGTTTGACCCAAGTTAAACAATTTAAAGGTAATGCTGCCAAATACTAATGGAGTGTATGTAAACTTCTGACCCACTGGGAATGTGATGAAATAAATAAAATCTGAAATAAATCATTCTCTCTGCTATTACTCTGACATTTAACATTCTTAAAATAAAGTGGTGATTCTAACGGACCTAAAACAGGGAATTTTTACTAGGATTAAATGTCAGGAATTGTGAAAAAACGGAGTTTAAATGTATTTGACTAAGGTGTATGTAAACTTCCGACTTCAACTGTAGATGTGTGTTATGTAGATGTGTGTATAGTGTACATACCGTGTGTTATACCGTGTGTTATCATAGATGTGTGTATAGTGTACATGTGTGTATAGAGTGTACATACCGTGTGTTATGTAGATGTGTGTAGTGTACATACCGTGTGTTATATAGATGTGTGTACAGTGTACATACCGTGTGTTATGTAGATGTGTGTATAGTGTACATACCGTGTGTTATATAGATGTGTGTTATATAGATGTGTGTGTATAGTGTACATACCGTGTGTTATATAGATGTGTGTATAGCGTACATACCGTGTGTTATATAGATGTGTGTTATGTAGATGTGTGTATAGTGTACATACCGTGTGTTATATAGATGTGTGTATAGTGTACATACCGTGTGTTATATAGATGTGTATGTGTACATACCGTGTGTATAGTGTACATACCGTGTGTTATATAGATGTGTGTATAGTGTACATACCGTGTGTTATATAGATGTGTGTATATTGTACATACCGTGTGTTATATAGATGTGTGTATAGTGTGCATACCGTGTGTTATATAGATGTGTGTATAGTGTACATACCGTGTGTTATATAGATGTGTGTATAGTGTACATACCGTGTGTTATATAGATGTGTGTATAGTGTACATACCGTGTGTTATATAGATGTGTGTATAGTGTACATACCGTGTGTTATATAGATGTGTGTGTATAGTGTACATACCGTGTGTTATATAGATGTGTGTGTATAGTGTACATACCGTGTGTTATATAGATGTGTGTGTATAGTGTACATACCGTGTGTTATATAGATGTGTGTGTATAGTGTACATACCGTGTGTTATATAGATGTGTGTGTATAGTGTACATACCGTGTGTTATATAGATGTGTGTGTATAGTGTACATACCGTGTGTTATATAGATGTGTGTATAGTGTACATACCGTGTGTTATATAGAGTGTACATACCGTGTGTTATATAGAGTGTACATACCGTGTGTTATATAGATGTGTGTGTAGTGTACATAGTGTATATACCGTGTGTTATATAGA